>NC_084525.1:45264635-45484635 GCF_024500275.1 Phycodurus eques | reverse complement strand
AAATAGAGGCCCAGTTGCCACTCACACAAGACAAAATCGTGTATGACAAGTGCAAATACAGGCCAGGATATCTTGTTAATTCAGGTGGTGTTGCTATGCTAAAACAGACAGTTTACGTTGAATAGAAAATGAGCCAACCCCTTAAGACAAGTGAACCTGCAATTAGCTATGAACTCTGTCGCAGATAAACTGATATGCGGCACTTGGTTTCAGTGGAAACATCACATCATCACTGTCATTCTCACAGGGCCATGTGATTTGCTGAAGTAGCTGCATTGAAAAAAAATAGCATTAGAAAGACGATCATTTTTTTATTCTTACATACTCTTTGATCAAACATAATCGATTGATACCCCTGATGTCCGTTGTGGGTAATGTATGTGGGAAGGCAAACAACAACAAGACTGAAAACGAACAGTAATAGATGGTGACCAGGTATGAGTCAAATAATATTTACTACAAATATAACACTAAAAGATCAGAATAAATAAAATGAACCTCAGCACTGACATTCCCTGGCACGTCTTTAGGAAAAACCAAGGCCACTGTGACAGGTCTTTGGGTCATCAGTGTCCACATTGGAGTTTCTTTAAGACCTCGTCTGAGCTGCTTAATTTGCCTTGTGATGTGTCCTATTTTACCTGGTAATAGCAATAAGACAGTGAGAACAGAAACCATCAGGATAAAGTGCAGCATTTTAATTTTGTCAGACTTTTTTTTCTTATTTTTATTTTTAGAAACTTTGCAATGTGCATTTATAACCAAAACAACCTATTACCATACAATGCAAAAAACTTTTGTTTTACAAAAGTAATATAAAACAAGTTTGCCCCATTAAGTGGTCCGAACGCGAACCTAGGCCACTGCAGGACTGTATTTACCCTTTTCAGCAGGCACATCTTGACAGCAAAGAATATTACTGTCAGGTTTTGTACCCCTCTATTAAATAGGAAAGGAGGCTGAAAATCACACGGTATGTCTGTTCTGATAATAAAAGTCACTGGTCCTGAAATGTGTGTTTTTCCTCCATGATAACCATTCTACAGCTTGGAGCGACGTCTTTCCGCATACAGGCATTCTTCACCTTTCAAAGTTTACCTGACACACAGCACCCACGGGAGAAGCAGGCAAGTCCCTGGAGTTGTGCACCGGACGGAAAAGAACGCGCGCGTTTCCCCTCCCCCCATGTACACACGGCGGTGGCCAAACTGTAAATCCTGACTAATTTACACATTTTGAACATTGGATGACTTGAGACAGGGATCGATTGCTTCTCCTTGGTTACCCGGATGTTGCTTCTGAATTTTTTTTACACAGAATTTCGATGTTGAAAAAATTCAGTTAGGAATTTCGATGCTGAAAAAATTCAATTAGAAATTTGAAGCTAAACAATTTAAGAGTAAGGAATTCAAATTCCGATGGCACAGATATACTTCCATGTCTCTCCCCTTTGTTTTTTCTGTCCGACTGAAATCCATCCATCCATTTTCTGAGCCGCTTCTCCTCACTCAGGTCACGGGCGTGCTGGAGCCTATCCCAGCTATCATTGGGCAGGAGGTTCTGTTATTGGACTTCAGTGGTCATCAAGGATTGGCCATAATGAACACCGTCTTCAAGGGTATCCATACGTGCACTTGGCACCAGAACAAAATAGGTCACAGTTCAGTGATAACATTTTTGGTTGTGTCATCGGACTTGCGGGCACATAGCTTGGAGACTCGGGTAAAGAGAGGGGCAGAGCTGTCAACTGATTACCGACTGGTGTTGTGTTTGTTCCAATGGTGGGGGAAGATGCCGGTCTGACCTGACAGGCCCAAATGTATTGTGAGGGTCTGCTGGTAACGTCTGGGAGAATACCCTTTCAGAAGGAGTTTCCACTCCCACCTCCGGCAGAACTTCACCCACGTCCGGGGGAGGTGGGGGACACTGAGCCAGAGTGGACCGTGTTCCATGCCTCCATTGCTGAGGCGGCCGACCAGAGCTGTGACCGTAAGGTGCTTGGTGTCTGTTGTGGCAGCAACCCCCGTGCTCACTGGTGGACACCAGCGGTGAGGGATGCCGTCAAGCTGAAGGAGTCCTATCGGGCCTTTTGGCCTTGGGGACACCTGAGGTAGCTGATGGGTACCGGCTGGAGTAGCAAGCAGAATGCAGCTTTGGTGGTCGCTAACGCAAAAACACGGGTGTGGGAGGAGTTTGGCAAGGCCATGGAGACTTTCTGGTCTTTCTGGTCCCTCATGCCTTCGCATGAGGAAGCAGAGTCTCGGATCTCTGAGTCGGGCCCTCTTATCTCTGGGTTGGGGTCACTGAGGTGGTTAAAAATCTTCTCGAAGGCAAGGCCCCAGGGGTAGATGAGATCTACACGGAGTTCCTCAAGGCTCTGGATGTTGTGGGGCTGTCCTGGTAGACACGCCTCTGTAATACTGTTGGGGACAGTACCTCTGGATTTGCAGACTCAGGTGGTGCTCACTCTTAAAAAGAGACTGACTAGCGGCTGTGTTCCAACTACAGGGGGATCACACTCCTCAGCTCCCTGGTAAGTTCTATTCGGAGGTGCTGGAGAGGAGGGTTCATCTTGAAGTCGCAGCTCAGATTCAAGAGGAGCAATGTGGTTTCCATCCTGGCCATGGTACAGTGGACTAGCTCTACACCCTCAGCAGGGTCCTCGAGGGTGCTTGGGAGTTTGCCCGACCAGTCTACGTGTGGTTTGTGGACTTGGAGAAGGTGTTTGACCATGTCCCTCAGAGACTCCTGTGGAGGGTGGTTCGGGAGTATTTGTACAACCGGTGTCAGAGTTTGGTCTGAATTGCTGGCAGTAAGTCAGATTTGTTTCCGGTGAGGGTTGGACTCTGCCAAGGCTGCCCTTTGTCACCGATTTTGTTCATCCGGTTTGGTGTCGTCAGTATTGCGGTTGTTCATGTATTGTCTGTTGGGTTCATCAAGCTGTGATCTCTAACTCTCACTGGAGCAGTTTGCAGCCGAGTGTGAAGCGGTTGGGGAAAAAAAGCACCTCCAAATATAAGATCATGGTCCTTCGTCGGAAAAGGGTGGAGTGCCCTCTCCAGGTTGGGATGAGATCCTGCCCCAAGCGGATGAGTTCAAGAATCATGGGGTCTTGTTCACAAGTCAGAATCATATTTATTTACCAAGTATGTCGAAAACACAAGGAATTGGTCTCCGGTAGTTGGAGCCGCTCTAATACGACAACAGTCAATTGACTGTGAATACCTTTGAGACATAAAAACATAAAAAATGATAAATAAAAGGTTACCAGTAATGTGGTAATGCCAATAAAAAAATTTTTTGACAATTGTGCAAATGCCGAATCCTCTAGCAATTTAGAGCAGTTTGAAATGACTAATAGAACCCTAGTCTGGTGCAGTGACCATTCTGCAAATGGTGCAGAGACTTCAAGCAATGTATGCAGTTTAAAGTGACTAGTATTGAAATAATCTGGAACAATGCCAATTGTGCAAATGGTGCAGATACTTCTCAAGCACACGAGTGGCCAGTATTGGTCAACAACACATATACAAGTAGTCCAGAGTGACGAGACTACTAGAGTGAGTGCACGAACAATGTATAATTAGCCCAACACAGATGTGACGACAATCAAGACATTTACAGCATGTTACAATGGAATTGTAAGTTAACTGTTTTTAGAACTTAATGGCAAGAGAGAAGAAGCTGTTGGAATGCCTGCTAGGGAAATGTTGAAAGAGGTGGTGACCAGGATGTGGAGGGTCCAAGAGGATTTTGCATGCTCTTGTCTTAGTTCTGGCAGCGTGCAAGTCCTCATTTTTTTCATCAGTGCTGGTTGTCCATTGAAGTTGGAGTTTGTCCTTTTTTGTGGCAGCACCAAACCAGACTGATGGATGAACACCGGACTGATTCGATAACTGCTGTGTAGAACAGCCACAACAGCTTCTGTGGCAGGCCGTGCTTCCTCAGAAGCCGCAGGAAGTACATCCTCTGCTGGGCCTTTTTGAGGATGAAGTTGATGTTTTCAAATCTGCAGTAGAAGGTGTTCAAAGTCATCAGCTTGTCAGAATCAGAATCATCTTTATTTGCAAAGTATGTCAAAAACACACAAGGAATTTGTCCCCGGTAGTTGGAGACGCTCTCGTACTACAACAGACTGTCAATTGACAGTGAATACTTTTGAGACAGTGTATACTTTTGAGAGACTGTGCCCTGCGATTGGCTGGCAACCAGTTCAGGGTGTACCCCGCCTCCTGCCCGATGACAGCTGGGATAGGCTCCAGCACGCCCGCGACCATAGTGAGGATAAGCGGCTCAGAAAATGGATGGATGGATACTTTTGAGACATAAAAACACATTCACATAGCCATAAAAGGTTACCAGTAATGTGGTCATGCCAATTCATATATATATATTATTATTTTTAGACAATTGTGCAAATGATGCCGAATCGTCTAGCAATTTAGAGCAGTTTGAAATTACTAATAGAATGAGTGAAGAAGGGAAGAACTGAATGGGAGATCGACAGGAGGATTGGTGCAGCGTCTCCACTGATGCAGACTTTGTAGCGGTCCGTTGTGGTGAAGAAGGAGCCAAGCTGAAAGCTCTCAATTTACCGCTTGATCAATGTTCCTACCCTCACCTATCGTCACGAGCTGTGGGTCGTGACCAAAAGGAAAAGATCCCGGATACAAGTGGCGGAAATTGGAGCCACGGAACATGGTCCACTCGGACTCCATGTCCCCCGCCTCCCCCGGAACATGAGCAAAGTTTTTTCGGAGGTGGGAGTTGAAACTCCTTCTGACAGGGGATTCCGCCAGACGTTCCCAGCAGACCCTCACAATACCCCGAGTGTCCAAGACATGCGGCCGCAAGTCCGATGACACGACCACAAAGTTGATCATCGAACTGCGACCTAGGGCGTCCTGGTGCCAAGTGTGGACACCCTTATGCTTGAACATGGTGTTCGTTATGGAGAAGCCGTGATGAGCACAGAAATCCAAATACAGAACACCGCTCGGGTTCTGATCGAGGGGGGCCGTTGCTCCCAATCGCGCTCTTCCAGGTCTCACTGTCATTGCCCACGTGAGCATTGAAGTCCCCCAGCAGAACGATGGAGTCCCCAGCCGGAGCACTCTCCAGCACCCCCTCCAAGAACTCCAAAAAGGGTGGGTACTCTGAACTGCTGTTTGGTGCATAGGCACAAACAACAGTCAGGACCCGTCCCCCCACCCGAAGGCGGAGGGAGGCTACCCTCTCGTCCACCGGGGTGAACCCCAACGTACAGGCGCCGAGCTGGGGAGCAATAAGTATACCCACATCTGCTCGGCGCCTCTCACCGTGGGCAACTCCAGAGTGGAAAACAGTCCAACCCCTCTCGATAGGACAAGTACCAGAGCCCAAGCTGTGCGTGGAGGCGAGTTCCGACTATATCTAGTCGGAACTTCTCGACCTCACACACCAGCTTGGGCTCCATCCCTGCCAGAGAGGTGACATTCCACGTCCCAAGAGCCATCTTCTGTAGTCGGGGATCGGATCGCCAAGGTCCCCGCCATCGGCCACCCCCCAGCTCGCACTGCAACCGACCCCTATGGCCCCTCCCACAGGTGGTGAGCCCATGGGAAGGGGGACCCATGTTACCCTTTTGGGTTATGCACCAGGCACTCTCCTTCGAGCCCCACCTCCAGAGGGGGGCCCCGGTGACCCGCGTCCGGGCAAGGGAAACCTGAGTCCATTTTTTGTCTTCGTCAAAAGGGGTCTTTGAGCCGTTCTTTGTCTGGTCCCTCACCTCCAAAACATCTAAACTTGGCTGTTTCTAATTTTATCCAACCTGGTCACTCCTAGAGCAAACCTCAACATCTTCATTTGCACCACCTCCATCTCTGCTTCCTGTTGTTTCTTCAGTGCCACTGTCTCTAATCCGTACTTCATGGCTGGCCTCACCACTGTTTTATGGACTTTTCCCTTTATCCTAGCAGAGACTCTTCTGTCACGACACACCTGACACCTTCCTCGACCTGTTCCAACCTGCTTGGACCCGTTTCTTTACTTCCATCTTCTCTCTACACCATGGTAAAATAATTTAAACCCTGCCCCTAAACTTCTACCCTTATTGCCTTTCCACCTGGACACACAATCCACAGATTGTGTGGACACACAATCTCCTGGACACACAATATATCCTAATCATCATGTCAACCAAATCCCAAACTTTTCCTGTCATAGCCCCAACATAAAAAGTCGCCACATTAAATTCTAGGCTCTGTGCTTTCCTCTTCTCTTTCTGCCGTAGAACCCGCTTTCCACCTCTCCTTTGTCTTTGACCCACAGTAGCTGAATTTCCACCAGCGTCCTGCAGGTTAATGGTGCCGGGCGCGGATGTTGTTAATCCGGGCCACGACCGATCTGGTATGGAATTCTTTCGATGAACGCTCATATTTGTTTTGCAAAGTTTTAAGGCGGATGCCCTTCCTGACGCAACCCCAGCCAACAGTTTGCACTGGCTTGTGGCCCCCATCGGGCTGCATTTGGCAACACGTTGAATAAGTTGCCTTATTAAAATTGGAGCAATTAGACTGCTGAAGTTCCTCTAAGTACAAGGTGTGATGGACAATGTTAATGCAAAATAACACAGAATTTGTGAAAGGTGGAAAAAATCTGTTCACACGCTCATGTTCCATTTTGAGAAAAATTAGATGCTGCTTTGAAAACTGCATCGCTATGTACAGTATAATAATCTTATTCCAGACATCGATCAAATTTATAGAAAAATCCCTATTTTAGTTGCCAACATTTAAGTCAATGAAGAGTACACAAATGTGTTGGTTTGTAAGTGTCAGTCCCCTCAGACTCTGAAACCGTATAATTGTTTAACTGGCTTTGCTGTCAGAGTCATGAATCACTCGTTTGACAAAGTTCCCTTTATTCTTTTTTTCCCGATCAGTAGCTCCAGCTTTAAAATTTTTTAATTATTTTAATTTTTTCCACATTTCAGGGAACTTTCCAGTAGTCAGGGAGCTGTTGATAAGGTGAGTGAGTGGGTCAGCAAATATGTTACAGTGTTTTTTTAAAAAGATATTCATGTTATAAAGGTCTTTATATTGTGTCTTTTTACATTTGGTGATAATCTCAATAACTTGCTTTTTACCAACTTTTTGTAATTCAAAAGCCTCGATCTTCTTTTCACCAGTCGGAAAAGACCAACCAGGCTGATGAAATTAATTTGAGTTCCCCAACTGATTGTTAAATGTATGTACAAGTTTATCACTTTGCGATTATTACATGGCGGCATGGTGAACGACTGGTGAGAGCGTCTGCCTCACAGTTCTGAGTACCCGGTCTCACCCCGTTCGAGGAGAGAATCGCTGCGTTCGTGGGCGCCGCTGCTATCTCAGGGGTGGTGGAAGCACATGTGGCTGACTATGGTCACCCCACAAAGTTAATACCATGTATTTTTATAACTCATAACAAATGTGTTTATACAGTAACCTACACTCCGGCAGTAAGTCGTACCCGTTCCCGGTGAGGGTTGGACTCCGCCAACGCTGCCCTTTGTCACAGATTCTGTTCATAACTTTTATGGACAGAATTTCTAGGCGCAGCCGAGGCGTAGATGGGGTCCGGTTTGGGGGCCTCAGTATTGCATCTCTGCTTTTTGCAGATGATGTGGTTCTGTTGGCTTCATCAAGCCGTGACCTCCAACTCTCACTGGAGCAGTTCGCAGCGGAGTGTGAAGCGGGTGGGATGAGAATCAGCACCTCCAAATCTGAGACCATGGTCCTCTGTCGGAAAAGGGTGGCATGCCCTCTCCAGGATGGGGATGAGATCCTGCCCAAAGTGGAGGAGTTCAAGTATCTTGGGGTCTTGTTCACGAGTGAGGGAAGAATGGAACAGGAGATCGACAGGCGGATCGGTGCAGCGTCTGCAGTGATGCGGACTTTGTATCGGTCCGTTGTGGTAAAGAAGGAGCTAAGCCGAAAGCTACCCTCACCTATGGTCACGAGCTGTGGGTAGTGACCTAAAGAACAAGATCCCGGATACAAGCGGCCGAAAGGAGTTTCCTCAGGGTGTCCGGGCTCTCCCTTAGAGATAGGGTGAGAAGCTCGGTCATCCGGGAGGATCTCAGAGTAGAGTCGCTGCTCCTCCACATCGAGAGGAGCCAGATGAGGTGGCTGGGGCATCGGATTCGGATGCCTCCCGGACACCTCCCTGGTGAGGTGTTCCGGGCACGTCCCACCGGGAGGAGACCCAGGACACGCTGGAGAGACTACGTCCTTCGGCTGGCCTGGGAACGCCTCGGGATCCCCCCGGAAGAGCTGGATGAAGTGGCTGGGGAGAGGGAAGTCTGGGCGTCCCCACTAAAGCTACTGCCCCCGCGAACCGACCCGGATAAGCGCTAGGAAATGGATGGATGGATGAACGTTCATCGGTTGCACGTGATTAAAATGTGTTAAAATGACATAATTTACCCCTCTTCTCCTAAAAAAACCAACACATTTTAATCATGTGCAACCAATGTACATGTTCAAATTAAGTACATTCAAATGACTTTTTTTTCAGTGCATGTGCTGGAGTCACGAAGCGATTGTGAGGAAGTTGCCCAGCTGTTCCTTTTGGATACAGAAGATGAGGACTTTGATGGATTTGTGGATGAGGATTGATCAAAAAATAGTTGTCTTGCGATACCAATGGGATCGGAAACTCAAGCTTCGTCTTCTTGACTTTGCGAAGCTCGTTTTCCTGCTTCCTGCACTTGCGAACCATGGATTCGTTGATCTTGAATTTTCTCGCGGCTGCTCGATTCCCATGTTCCGCCGCGTAGCCAATAGCTTGCAGTTTAAACTGTGCTTCGTAAGGGTGTCTCTTCGTAGGTGCCATTTTCGACTGCGGTCAAGCCAGCCCCCACTCGTAAAGTAGCAGTCAAGCCAGCCGCCCCTAATTTTGTTCATACTAGGCAATACAGTAATAGGTCACCAACTCAAGGCAAAAGCCACCTTCAAAATAAAAGCTTCCCAATAATACGGACGTCAGTGCTCTTCGGTCGAGGAATGCAACCAGCAAAGTTAATTTGAATCTTGAGATACATTAAAAAATTTACTTTATTTGATATCTTAGGAAAAATTAATGGTAAATGGACTGCACTTATATGCCGCTTTATCTACATTATCACAGTGCCCAAAGCGCTTTAGAAAGCCTCACATTCACACACACATTCATAAACCAATGGGCGACTGCTGCCATGCAAGGTGCTGCCAGGCCCACTGGGAGCAAATTAGGGTTCAGTGTCTTGCCCAAGGACACTTCGACATAGGGACAGTCGTAGCAGGGATTCAAACCTATTCTACCGACGGAGCCAAAGCCACCCCAACATAATCCCATTGGTATCGCAAGACAAGTCCAGATCTGTGGTCCACCAATGACTCCACTAAAAGAGGTTTGATGAATACGATATTGTATTTCAAAATAAGTCTCTGAAAACTGCACATTTTGCTGCCATTACCTGACTGAAAAAATCTTTTAAAAAATCTGATACACGTCCGTATTATTGGGAGGCTTTTATTTTGCAAATAAGGCACGTCGCATGATAAGGCGCCCCGTCCATTTAGGAGAAAATGTAAGACTTTTAAGTGCGCCTTATGGTCGTGAAATTACGGTACATTCTTAAATAAAGTACTTTTTAAAAACATTGTTTTAGCGTGCACGCATGCCACCGTATGTTTTAAGATAGCGTATGTTTTACCATGCCTGCGCCCAATAATACAGTGTGCCTTATGTATGTGTTAAATACAGAAAAAATACCCCGTAACTGAGACTGCGTCTTTTAATACAGTGCACCTTATGGTCATGAAAATACAGTACTGTATTTCCATGGCCCCAAGGCTTTTCATCATGACAAAGTCACGTCACTAAACCTCCCTAGTAAGACCATGCAAAGAGGTACAGTAATCTTCATACTGGGAAGCCCTCGGAAATACAATCATTGCTTTGTAATATTTTATCTTTAGTATGATCTACAACCCCAATTCCAATGAACTTGGGACATTGTGTTAAATAAAAAAAAGAATACCATGATTTGCAAGCCATGTTTCAACCTATATTTAATTAGGTACACTACAAATAGATATTTAATGTTCAAACTGATAAACTTTGTTTTTAGCAAATAACCATTAACTTAGAATTTTATGGCTGCAAAATGTTCCAAAAAAGCTTGGAGGTGGCAAAAACGAAAGTTGAGGAATGCTCATCAAACACCTGTTTGGAACATCCCACAGGTGAACAGGCTAATTGGGCACAGGTGGGTGCCATGATTGGGTATAAAAGGAGCTTCCCCGGATTGCTCAGTCATTCACAAGCAAAGATGGGGCAAGGTTCACCTCTTTGTGAACGAGTGCGTGAGAAAATAGTCGAACAGTTTAAGGACAATGATCCTCAATTTACAATTGCAAGGAATTTAGGGATTTCATCATCTACGGTCCAGAATATCATCAAAAGGTTCAGAGAATCTGGAGAAATCGCTGCATGTAAGCGGCAAGGCCAAAAACCAACATTGAATGCCTGCGACCTTCGATCCCTCAGGCGGCACGACATCAAAAACCGACATCAATGAGTAAAGGATATCACCACATGGGCTCAGGAACACTTCAGAAAAACAATGTCAGTAAATACAGGTCGGCGCTACATCCTTAAGTGCAACTTACAACTCTTACTATGCAAAGCAAAAGCCATTTATCAACAACACCCAAAAACGCCGCCGGCTTCTCTGGGCCCGAGCTCATCCAAGATGGACTGATGCAAAATGGAAAAGTGTTCTGTGGTCCGACAAGTCCACATTTCAAATTGTTTTTGGAAAATGTGGACGTCGTGTCCTCCGGGCCAAAGAGGAAAAGAACCATCCGGACTGTTATGGACGCAAAGTTCAAAAGCCAGCATCTGTGATGGTATGGGGCTGTGTTAGTAGTGCCAATGGCATGGGTAACTTACACATCTGTGAAGGCACCATTAATGCTGAAAGGTACATAGAGGTTTTGGAGAAACATGCTGACATCCAAGCAACGTCTTTTCATGGACGCCCCTGCTCATTTCAGCAAGACAATGCCAAACCACATTCTGCACTTGTTAAACAGCGTGGCTTCGGAGTTAAAAAGTGGGGGTACGAGACTGGGCTGCCTGCAGTCCAGACCCGTCTCCCAATGAAAATGTGTGGTGCATTATGAAGCGTAAAATACGACAACGGAGGCCCCGGACTGTTGAACAGCTGAAGCTGTACATCAAGCAAGAATGGGAAAGAATTCCACCTACAAAGCTTCAACAATTAGCGTCCTCAGTTCCCAAATGTTTTTTGTTTGTTGTTAAAAGAAAAGGTGATGTAACACTGTGGTAAACATGACCCTGTCCCAGCTTTTTTTGGAATGTGTTGCAGCCATAAAATTTTAAGTTAATGATTATTTGCTAAAAACAAAGTTTATCAGTTTGAACATTAAATATCTTGTCTTTGTAGTGTATTCAATTATATATAGGTTGAACATGATTTGCAAATCATTGTATTCTGTTTTTATTTATGTTTAACACAACATCCCAACGTCATTGAAATTGGGGTTGTAAAGAAATACTGGTCAACTGTTCTGTGTATGAATAAGTATATTTTAAAAATAAAAACAAGACCAATAAGCATTTGAATGTTGTCACATTTTATTGAACAAATGTTGATCACTCAGATGTTCCTGTGGATGGAAAAAAAAAAAAGCACATTACAACTCAAATTAAGTGATGACGACATCTAAGAAAGTCGGCTTACTTAGCAACAACTCCATCATTCTTTGCCAGCCTGAGGATTGAATCATCAGACTCTCCCTGTTTTGCATTTAGGTGAGAACACGCACACACTTTAGAAATAAGCAATTAACCCTTCAAAAGCCTTATCAAAACCTTATTATAAATTTGAAAAATAATGGAGATCACTCACCATCCTGCGGATGGCGCCACAGATTGCGTAGGTCTTGAACTGACCATTGAATCGACCAGTGACCTTGTCCACCTACAGCAGACATCGGGGCATTGCGGGAAAAGCAAACAAACAAAAAAACATAAGACAATGATATGAAAGTCCTATTAAACCCATATTCAATGGAATACACTTCAGGGGTCACCAACGTAGTGCCCGCGGGCACCTGGTAGCCCCCAGGGACCCCCCCGGCCGATTCTAAAGATAGTTTACTAGTGTAGGAACATTGTGATTCTTCTAGGAATGGTGTGGACGTGATCTGCAAACGTAAATACTGGAAGAGATTTATGGAACTGTTGCATGTTAATTTTATTTATCTTCTAACGTGAGAAATTAATGTGATCACGAAAACGAATATAATTATTAACAACATTCATCCATCCATTCATTCGTTTTCCGGACTGCTTATCCTCACTAGGATCACGGGTATGCTGGAGCCTATCCCAGCTAACTGTGGGTGAGAGGCGGGGTACAACCTGCACCGGATGCCAGCCAATCGCAGGGCACATATAGACAAATCATTCACACCTATGGACAATTTAGTCTTCAATTAACCTACCATGCATATTTTTGGATGTGGAAGGAAACTGCAGTACCTGGAGAAAAACCACGCAGACACGGGAAGAACATGCAAACTCCACTCAGGAGAGCCCGGACTTGAACCCAGGGTTCTCATAACTGTGAGGCGGATGTGCTAACCAGTCAGACACCATGCCACCTAATAACATTATTAAAGTTAATTTGAGCAAATCTGTTATTTTGCAGTCTGTATCAAGCTGATAGCCCTTCGGATTAATCAGTACCCAAAAAGCAGCTCAATTCCTTTGTTTTAGTTGTATGACGATCAAAGCAACAGGTTTTGATCCAAGATCGTACTACAATTCAAAAGTCTGGGGCCTTTATTAAAAAACTGCTTTGTCAACATGTTCAACGGCTACATCACTTACGATAATGAGTAATGCTATAATGTATATAATATGAGCATGTGTGCACCATTTACAGTAAGTTGCTACTTGACACTTAACCGACTGGAAACTTGATTGGCAGTATATGGCCTGTTAAGGCAATAATAACCGTTTCTACCTCTGTGTCAAATGTTCAATATGTTCAAGTGCAATTCTTTTAAATAGAGCCTGAGCCCGTTATATTCCTAATTTTTTATCCAATAAATTTTATTTACTGTTCCACATTACAATGTCAATGTTCATTATTCAAAGAATTAGAATTAATAGTAATTTGCTCTTAAAAAGACACGCTTGCATGATTAGGCTCTATCATATGAGTAGCATAAAAAAACAACAACAATACTATAGTTTGTCGTGATGGTTTTTGGTAAAATATATCATCCTACAATATTTGCTACAGTGACAGGCCTAAACACAATATAATGAGAGCGAGGAAAAGCAATGGATAAATATTGTACCAACAGTATAAAAATAAAACAACAACCGTAATAGAAATCTGCAATATAGTGGGACCGCGAAGCAAGAACCGTGGTATAGCGGAGCATTACTGTGTCTGTATTCCATAATGATAAATTGCAGGGAAGCATTGTTCCCAGGTTGGGACTCATTGTTTACATGATTTGTGCATCCCGGGACTCACATAATCTCAAGTGTAAAATGATCTATGCTAATGCTGCGTTCACACCTGATCAGCACCAATTGGATGTTTCACACAGCTTGATTACAAGGTAAAATTAATAAACGGTGCAAGGCGACAGGAAAGACCTGTGACACAAAGTAAATCAGGCGAAGAAACGAAACACTAGACAAATGATTTGCACCACATGATCACATACTGTATCATTGCAAATGAGAGATTGCCGCGCTCCAACACGGAGCTAGTTCTGAGCATCCCAGACAGACAGAGTCGTAATTGGTGGAGATTGTAATGGACATGTTTGTGAAGGAAATGGGGGTGATGAAGAAGTGATCAATAAGTACAGAATCCAGGAAAGCAACTTGGAGGCACAGATGGTGGTAGACTTCGCAAAAAGGATGGAAATGGCTGTAGTAAAAACTTTTTTCCCAGAAGAGGCAGGAACATAGGGTGACCTATAAGAGCGGAGGTAGAAGCACGCAGGTGGATTACATCTTGTGCAGACGATGTAATCTGAAGGAGGTTACCGACTGTAAGGTAGTGGTAGGGTTGGTGTGGCTAGACAGCATAGGATGGTGGTGTGTCAGATGACTCTGGTGGTGGGGTGGAAGATTAAGAAGACAAAGGCAGAGCAGAGAACCACCACGTGTTGGAAGCTGAGACAGGAAATGTGTTGTGCGGCTTTTCGGGAAGAGGTGAGACAGGCTCTCGGTGGACAGGAGGAGTTTCCAGAAGACTGGACCACTACAGCCAAGGTGATCAGAGAGACAGGCAGGAGAGTACTTGGTGTATTTTCTGGCAGGAAACGAGAGAAGGAGACTTGGTGGTGGAACCTCACAGGAAATCATACATGGAAAAAGGTTAGCGAAGAAGAAGTGGAACACTGAGCGGACCGAGGAGAGGAGAAAAGAATACATTGAGATGCGACGTAGGGCAGAGGTGGCAAAGGCCAAACAATAGGCATATGATGACATGTATGCCAGGTTGAACACAAAAGAAGGAGAAAAGGATCTCTACAGGTTGGCCAGACAGAGGAAGGATGTGCAGCAGGTTAGGGTGATTAAGGATAGAGATGGAAATATGTTGACTGGTGCCAGTAGTGTGCTAGATAGATGGAAAGAATACTTTGAGGAGTTGATCAATGAGGAAAATGAGAGAGAAGGTAGAGTAGAAGAGGCAAGTGTGGTGGACCAGGAAGTGGCAATGATTAGTAAGGTGGAAGTTAGAAAAGCATTAAAGAGGATTAAAATGGAAAGGCAGTTGGTCCTGATGACATCCCTGTAGAGGTATGGAAGCATCTCGGAGAGGTAGCTGTGGAGTTTTTGACCAGCTTTCTCAATTGAATTCTACCAGGTGAAAAGATGCCTGAAGAACGGAAGTGTGCTGTGCCCATTTTTAAGAACAAGGGTGATGTCCAGAGCTGTGGGAACTATCGAAGAATAAAGTTGATGAGCCACACAACGAAGTTATGGGAAAGAGTAGTGGAGGGTCGACTCAGGACAGAAGTGAGTATTTGGGAGCAACCGTATGGTTGCATGCCTAGAAAGAGTACCACAGATGCATTATTTGCCTTGAGGATGTTGATGGAAAATTACAGAGGTCAGAAGGAGCTACATTGTGTCTTTGTGGATGTAGAGAAAGCCTATGACAGAATACCCAGAGAGGAACTGTGGTACTGCATGCGGAAGTCTGGAGTGGCAGAGAAGTATGTTAGAATAATACAGGACATGTACGAGGGCAGCAGAACAGTGGTTAGGTGTGCTGTAGGTGTGACTGCATCAGGGATCAGCGCTGAGCCCCTTCCTCTTTGCGGTGGTGATGGATAGGCTGACAGATGAGGTTAAACTGGAAGGCCCGTGGACCATGATGTTTGCAGATGACATTGTGATCTGCAGTGAAAGCAGGGAGCAGTTAGAAAGATTGAGGCATGCACTGGAAAGGAGAGGAATGAAGATTAGCTGTGCATGAATCAGAGGGGTGGAGGGGGAAGCGTGAGGCTACAGGGGGAAGAGATAGCAAGGGTGGAGGACTTCAAATACTTGGGGTCAACAGTCCAGAGCAATGGTGAGTGTGGTCAGGAAGTGAAGAAACGGGTCCAAGCAGGTGTCAGGTGTGGTATGTGACAGAACAGTCTCTGCTAGGATGAAGGGCAAAGTTTACAAGACAGTGGTGATGCCAGCCATAATGTACGGATGAGAAACAGTGGCACTGAAGAGACAACAGGAAGCAGAGCTGGAGGAAATTAAGATGTTGTGGTTCTCTCTCGGAGTGACCAGGTTGGATAAAATTAGAAATGAGCATCAGGAGGACAGCCAAGGTTCAATGTTTTGGAGACAAAGTTAGAGAGAGCAGACTTTGATGGTTTGGACACATCCAGAGGAGAGTGCGTGAGTATATTGGTAGAAGGATGATGAGGATGCAGCTGCCAGGCAAGAGAGCCAGAGGAAGACCAAAGAGAAGGTTGATGGATGTCGTGAGGGCAGTTGTTGTAAGAGAGGAGAATGCAGGAGATAGGCTTACATGGAAAAGGATGACACGCTGTGGCGACCCCTAACGGGACAAGCCGAAAGGAAAAGAAGAAGAAATTGCTCACTTCAGTCAGGAGAGTTTCCTTAAGCTCTTAAAGTAGCTGCCATTAACCCTCTCCCAAAAAGAACGCTGGACGCTTCCATGTTAGCAAGCTATAGACCCATCTCAAATCTCCCTTTCATAGCAAAGATTGTTGAGAAAGTTATTTGTAATCAACTTTCTTGAACTTAAATTGACTTTTTGACAAATTTCAATCAGGTTTCCAAACTCATCACACTGCAGAATCTGCTCTTATCAAAGTGCTACATTATATAAGGTTGAATACTGAATTGGGAAAGGTGTCAATTCTGGTCTTGTTGTCTCTCAGTGCAGCTTTTGATACGGTAGATCATTATATACTGCTGAACAGGTTGGAAATGTGGGTAGGACTAAATGGAACAGTCCTTAAATGGTTCAGGTCCTACTGGAGGAAAGGAGTTATTTTGTAACCATTGGAAGTGTTCAATCTCATCGAATGGCAATGACGTATGGGGTCCCTCAAGGGTCAGTTCCTGGACCACTCCTGTTCAGCCTGTATATGCTACCCTAAGGTCAAATTCTTCAGAACTTCAATTTTGATATCATAGCTATGCAGATGACGCACAGATATCTAGTCGTGTCTCCAGATGACTTCGGTTCAATTAAGGTATTGTGTCAGTCTTATAAAATAATAAGCCAAAATTTTCAATTCAACTGAGATAATCGCTTTAGGCAATAAAGATGATTGCTGTTCATAAATACCTGGATTCACTCTCTTTAAAAAACAAAGACCAAGTCTAAAACATTGGTGGACTGATAGATTCCGACCTGACTTTCAACAGTCATATCAAATCAATTCCTAAAACTGCCTTACCATCTGAAGTAGACTTGACTATTGTAATGGTCTTCTGACTGGACTCCCCCCAAAAGAGCATTCAATAGCTGCAGCTCAGGTTCTGACCAGAACAAAGAGGTCAAAGCATATTACTCCAATTCTAAAGTATCTACACTGACTCCTTGTCAGCTTTAGAATAGATTTTAAAGTTTTGCTACTGGTCTATAAATCACAAAATGGTTTAGGTCCTCAATACATGAAAGACATGCTAATGGTATATAAACTCAGGTCAAATAGTGGAGCACATAGTCCAAACCAAACAAAATGAAGCACCATTGAGCTATTGTGCTCCACACAAATGGAATAAGTTTCCAACAGAAGTGAAGTAAGCCCCAACTGTGAATGTTTTTAAGTCCAGGTTAAAAACTTGCGTACAGGAGTATAAAGAGGTCTTTCGTCTGGCATTATGACAAAATAGTTGTCAGTACAAATAACTATCTGTTCTGAAAAATCCTCCATAAATGTTCCACTGAATCTTGGGGGTCTATAAATTATTAAAACAATACCTTTGGGTCACCTTTAACTAAAAAACAGATATTCAAGAGCTAAACTCACCAAGTATAATTTCTTCAGACTGAAATAGACTTAAAAATAACATCATCACTGCCTTTTTTCCTATTCGACACTTGTTCATAAAATACAAATTTGCTGGTGTTGACTCATTTAAAATGGTATTACAGCTACTTTCTGTTAACCAAGTTTCATTTAGTCGCAAAATGTCTAGCTCATAGGTTGTAATGTCATTAATCAACATTGTTTTATTACCCAGTGACCTGACATTGAAAAGTCTCTGGGAGATAACTGGAGACAACAGTTATATCGATTCACATTTTATCCTCACTAAGTTTGTCGTTCTTTTTTGTGCCATATTTCTTTGACCAACTTTCTGTCCCTTGCAATTACAGGTCCACTACTATTTATTTACATGTGTGTTGGTGGCAGTGTGTGCGCATGTGTTTGTTTTTGGGGTGCAGAAGGAAGGCAGAGTGATGTAATGATGTGTCATATAAAAACAAAAATACATTACCTCAGCGATGTTTATCTGGACAGAAGCATGGTCCTTGGCTCCAATGATTCTGTTGCTAGCAGAGCTTCAACAAACACAGGAAATCAAACAAAAACAAATAAATAAAACAATTTCTAGTCCCCAGTGATGTTATTTTCCAGCCTGTCTGCTCCAATCCGATTGAGCCAATAAAGCGCAAAACTCGAATTAAGCGGTCTCGCATCGCAGTTGAAATTCACATTTTGTGCCTCAAAAAACATTGAAAAGCAAAATTGCAAATCACAGTTTTACTGCAGAGACTGTCTTAAAGACGTAATAACGGCGGGGGTGTATGTGACAAGGCCCTTACGTCACCGATGCATGGGAAGTTGAATACGGAAGTGAAGTTATTTGGTTGAAGGCGCGGGAGCGGTGATGCAGAGTTGAGAACATGAATTAGTTTATTTTTGGATCAGTGAACTGAACTTTGAAGTAATTTGCGTAGAAAATGAACTTTCCCAACACTGTGTGTGGCTTTATTATGAGTTTGAGAAGTACAGCACGCAACCGTAACGTCACTTACAGATGCTTTTGCTGAGTGTAGTTACTGTGTGACATATGGCCAGTATACTACCATTTTATGATCTGTAAGTAGCAAAACTTTGAGTCAAGTATGAAAAATGTGGCAAATATAGCCAGAGAGCAATAAGCGTAAAATGGGTCATGTATCCAAAAAAAGCAGGGTTTTGGCAAATTCAGATGAAGGAAATTTTCTCTCATGGTTTCTTTGGTAAATTCTAATGCTTCAAATAACACAGGGAGCAGTCCAGAGTGTTGTATACTTCTCTATGACAACTATGAAAGAGGATGGGGGAAACAATGTACATCTGTTGCATTTCCTATTTTGCTCTTCAGAATCAAACTACTGTATGCAGGTACCCAGAAGCTGCGCAAGTACGTGAGGGACATTCACGTACACAGCGTAAATGGAGAATATGTTCCTTGATTCTTTAATACAATGCACAATTGTAAAAATGGATTACAAGGAAAATTATTTGTATCAGAATGTTTATAGTTAAAACACTACAATCACACTGTGATATGGAATTGTTTCTAGTTAAGTATATACAAAATAAATTTAATAAAGTCAGCAAGAACTGCAGAGAATGCAAAGTTAATGTCATTTCACCATCGTTCCTGTCATACTGTCTTGCGTATTTGTCACATTAAGGACGACAGTCCTGTTGTTTAAAATCCATCCATCCATTTTCTACCACTTATCCGAGGTCGGGTCGCGGGGGCATAGCTTTAGCAGGGACACCCATACTTCTGGGGACACCCTGCGGAGGAAACTCATTTCGGAATCTTGTTCTTTCAGTCACGACCCACAGCTCGTGACCATGGGTGAGGGTAGGAACGTAGATCGACCGGTAAATCGAGAGCTTCGCCTTCTGGCTTAGCTCCTTCTTTACCACAACGGACCGATACAAAGTCCGCATCACTGCAGACGCTGCACCAATTTGCCTGTAGATCTCCCGTTCCAATCTTCCCTTACTCATGAACAAGACCCCAGGATATTTGAACTCCTCCACTTGGGACTATTGCAATATTAGTATTTCGAACTGCTCTAAGTGCTAGAGGACTCTGCATCTTTTTGCACAATTGTCAAAAAATAAATAAAAATAAAATAAATAGTATCGGCATTACCAGATAACTAGTAACTCTTTATTGCTCAGTGACTGTTTTTTGTCAATGTCTTTATATCTCAAAAGTGTTCTCTGTCAATTGACTCTGTTGTCGTACTAGAACGGCTCCAACTACGGGAGAAAATTTCTTGTGTTTTGTGGACATACTTGGCAAATAAAGATGATTCTGATTCTGATGAAGGACCATGGTCTCAGATTTAGAGGTCCTGATTCTCATCCCAGCCGCTTCACACTCTGCTGCGAACCGCTGCAGTGAGAGTTTGAGATAACAGCCTGATTAAGCCAACAGAACCACATCTGCAAATAGCAGAGATGCAATACTGAGGCCACCAAACTCGACCCCCTCTACGCATCGGATGCACCTTTAGATTCTCTCCATAAAAGTTATGAACAGAATCGGTGACAAAGGGCAGCCTTGGCGAGTCCAACCGTCACTGGAAACGAGTCCGACTTACTGCCGGATATGCAGACCAAACTCTGACTCAGGTCGTTCAGGGAACGAACAGCCAGTATCAGGGGGTTCAGTAGCCCATACTCCTGAAGCACCCCCCACAGGACTCCCCGAGTGACACAGTCAAACGCCTTCTCCAAGCCCACAAAAGACATGTAGACTGGTTAGGCGAACTCCCATGCACCCTCGAGGACCCTGCCGAGAATGTAGAGATGGTTCACAGTTCCACGGCCAGGACAAAAACCACACTGCTCCTCCTGTATCGGAGATTCGACTTCACGATGAACCCTTCCTCTCCAGCACCCCCGAATAGACCTTCCCAGGGAGACTTAAAATGGGGGACCACCACCCCAGTCTGTCAATCCAGAGGCACTGTCCCCGATGTCCACGCGATGTTGCAGAGGTGTGTCAACCATGACAGCCCCACAACATCCAGAGCATTTAGGAACTCCAGGCCAATCTCATCCACGCCCGGGGCCTTGCCACCGAGGAGCTTTTTAACCACCTCGGTGACCTCAACCCTAGAGATAGGAGAGGCCGCTTCTGAGAACCCAGACTCTGCTTCCTTATGGGAAGGCGTGTCGGCGGAATTGAGGATGTCTTCGAAGTATTCTCCCCACCAACTCACAACGTTCCGAGTCGAGGTCAGCAGCGCCACATCCCCACTATACACAGTGTTGATGGTACACTGCTTAACCCTCCTGAGACGCTGGATAGTGGACCAGAATTTGCTCGAAGCCCTCCAGAAGTCTTTTTTCATGGCCTCACCAAACTCCTCCCATTCCAGAGTTTTTGCTTAAGCTGAATTCCGCTTGGCCAGCCGGTACCCATCAGCTGCCTTAGGATTCCCACCAGCCAAAAAGGCCCGATAAGACTCCTTCACACCTTGACGGCATCCCTCACCGTTGGTGTCCACCTGTCAGAAGGAGTTTCAACTCCCACCGCCGACAGAACTTTGCTCATGTTCCGGGGGAGGTCGGGGACACAGAGTCCGAGTGGACCATGTTCCGCGCCTCCATTGCTGAGGCGGCCGACCGTAGCTGTGGTCGGAGCCTGTCGTGGCGGCAATCCCCAAACCCGTTGGTGGACACCAGTGGTGAGGAATGCCGTCAAGCTTTTTGGCCTGTGGGACTGCTGAGGCAGCTGATGGGTACTGGCTGGCCAGGCGGAATGCAGGTTTGGTGGTCGCTGAGGCAAAAACTCTGGCATGGGAGGAGTTTGTTGAGGCCATGGAGAACGACTTCCGGACTGCTTCGAGGAAATTCTGGTCCACCATCCGGTGTCTCAGGAGGGGGAAGCAGTGCACCATCAACACTATTTATAGTGGAGATGGGGTGCTGCTGACCTCGACTTGCGACGTTGTGAGTCGGTGGGGAGAGTACCTTATTTATTAATCCATCCATTTTCCGAGCCACTTCTCCTCACTAGGGTCGCGGGCGTGCTGGAGCCGATCCCAGCTATCATCGGGCAGGAGGCAGGGTACACCCTGAACTGGTTGCCAGCCAATGGCAGGCCCATACAAACAAACAACCAGTCGCACTCGCATTCACACCAACGGGCAATCTAGAGTCTCCAATTCATGCATGTTTTTGGGATGTGGGAGGAAACCGGAGTGCCCGGAGAAAACCCACGCAGGGACGGGGAGAACATGCAAACTACACACAGGCGGAGCCGGGGATTGAACCCCGCTCCTCAGAACTGTGAGGCTGACGCTCTAACCAGTCGGCCACCGTGCCGCCTACCTTATTCATGGTTCCACTTAATTACTTTACAATGGGCAATGACGTAGCCTGTCCATTTCTGCGACTCTCTGAACTAATGGTTTTATTGTTTCACCTGAACTGATTGAACAATGCCCCACCCTTCCTTCCTCCTTTTGCTCATGCGTGGAATCAGTATCATATACCTTTAAAGGGCAGCCATGGCCCAATGGTTAAGATAATTGCCTGCCACCGTGGGGGACCTAGGTTCAAGACCCTGGCCGTACCATCCGCCAACATCCCCCGGACTCATTTTGCTTCTACCCATATGATCAAAACATGAAGTATTCTGTGTATTTTGTTTTTTCAAAGAATTATTCTGAAGTTAAACACCTTATTTGAACACAATACTTTCCATTATTTACGTGCTCTTATTTTGAAATACACAGCCCTACTTTTATTTCGGAAATGAGGAAAAAACACAGTTGTGTTCATCAGTTTTATTTCGGATTTGTCAGATGTGTACAATTCTTAAGAAAACAAAGAACCAGGAGAAACATTTTATTTTAAACGGTATTCAAATTAAAATTCCCCTCCTTGAGCCGTCACCTTATCGTGGTGGAGGGGTGTGTCCCAATGATCCTAGGAGCTAAGTTGTCTGGGTCTTCACGCCCCTGGTAGGGTCACCCATGGCAAACAGGTCCTAGGTGAGGGACCAGACAAAGCACGGCTCAAATACCCCTCATGACGAAGAAAACAAAATTGACTTAGGTTTCCCTTCCCCGGACGCGGGTCACCGGGGCCCCTCTCTGGAGCCATGCCTGGAGGTGGGGCTCGAAAGAGAGCGCCTTCTCCAGCTCAGCGTCTCACCTGCCATCTCCCAGTGGATTTACAGCTTCCTGACGGGCAGGACACAGCAGGTGAGGCCACCTCATCCACACGCAGCATCAGCACTGGGGCGCCCCAAGGTTGTGTCCTCTCTCCGCTGCTCTTGTCTCTCTACACAAACAACTGCACCTCAACGCACCCGGCTGTCAAACTCCTGAAGTTTGCAGATGATACCACCGTCATCGGCCTCATCAAGGACTGTGACGAGTCTGCATATCGACAGGAAGTGGAGCGACTGGAGCTGTGGTGCAGCCCACACAACCTGGAGCTGAACACGCTCAAGACTGTAGAGATGATCGTGGACTTCAGGAGGCATCCTTCGCCACAGCTGCCCCTCACGCTGTCCAGCTGCCTTGTGTCAACTGTTGAGACCTTCAAGTTCCTAGGAATTACAGTCTCTCAGGACTTTACGTGGGCGATCAACATCAACTCCGTCCTCAAAAAGGCCCAGCAGAGGATGTACTTCTTACAGCTTATGAGAAAACACGGCCTGCCACAGGAGCTGCTGAGGCAGTTCTACACAGCGGTTAACAAATCAGTCCTGTGCTCTTCCATCACAGTCTGTTTTGGTGCTGCTCCAAAAATGGGACAAACTCCGACTGCAACGGACAATCAAAACTGCTGAAAGGATTGTCGGTACCCCCCCTACCCACCCTTAAGGAATTGCACTCTGCCAGAACTAAGACAAGAGCGTGCAAAATCCTCTCAGACCCTCCACATCCCGGTCACCGGCTGTTCCAGCTCCTTCCCTCTTCTTCCCTCTTGCGATCAACTTCTTAAACACCTAACCTACAATTCCATTGTAACATGCTGGCAATTGTTTTGTCTTGAGTTTGTTGTCACATTTCTGTCGGGCCAATTATATATTACTCGTGCACTCACTGTAGTAGTCTCTATTGGCATATCTGTTGTTGACCAATACTGTCCACTCATGCCAGAGTAGCATCTGCTCCATTTGCACACTGATTGAGGAGTATCTGCACCATTTGCACAATCAACATTGTCCCAGATTATCGTACTACTCGCTTGAAGTCTCGCCGCCCTTTGCACAATGGTCAATCCACCAGACTATTGCAATATTAGTCATTCGAACTGCTCTAAGTGCTAGAGGACTCTGCATCTTTTTGCACAATTGTAAAAAAAATAAAATAAATAAATAAATGTGCCGGCATTAACAGATAACTAGCAAACCTTTATTGCTCAGTGAGGTTTGTTTTTTTTGGTCAATGTCTTTATGTCTCAAAAGTCTTCTCCGTCAAGTGACTGCCTGGTGTCGTACTAGAGCACCTCCAATTATCGGAGGCAAATTCCTTGTGTTTTTTAGACATATTTGGCAAACAAAGATGATTCTGATAAACTAAAAGCCCTCAAGCTGCTGCACTGTGATTTGCGACATTTAGCTGTCCATCAAACAATGCTGGAAAGGAGTTCATTGAAGTCAACTACTGCATGAATATTGATGTGCTGCTGTGGTTATGGTTTATAAACACATTTTCCTGTGTGTGTGTGTGTGTGTGTATATATGCACATGTGTGTGGATCACAACTGCGAGCGCTGGTGTTTGAAAGGCATAAGGTTAGAAGTTTAGGGGCAGGGTTCAAATTATTTTACCATAGTGTAGATGGGAAGAGAAATTGAGTTGGGGTTATTTAAAAAGGAAGAGCTAGCTAAAAAGGTCTTGGAGATGAAAAGTGCTCAGCTTGTTCAACAGAATTCTAGCAAGTGAGAAGATGCCTGAGGAATGGAGGAAAACTGTGCTGCTGCCCATTTTTAAGAACAAGGGTGAGGTGCAGAGCTTTGGGAACAATAGAGGAATAAAGTTGATGACCCACACAATGAAGTTATGGGAAAGAGTGGTGGAGGCCAGACCTGGGACAGAAATGAGTATTTGCGAGCAACAGTATGATTTCATGTCCAAAGAGAGTACCGTACCATACACAGCTTGTAAGTTTTTGATCATCTTCTGTTGCCGAGAGTTCAATAAATTAACTCAAAGTGCATTAGCGACTACCTTCCTCCTTGACCACTTCGGAGGGCATTACATTTAAGGTAATATTTGTTTCCTATCGAGGTGTCTTCAATTTCATCATTCTGGTCCAAGCTAATAAATGCACAGCCTATGAACCTACTGTATTTCTTCTTCTTAATTATGTCACATCCTAAAACGCTAGATGCTCAAGCGAAGTTGCACAACAAGCTCCCTATGCCTTTTTTAAATGCCTAATGGTTTTTTATACTTTCTATAAATGCTATGAATGCTAAGAAGAAAAAAAATTGTAAGTTTCAATTTAAATGTATGTTTTCTTGCCTCACTGAAAATATTTCGACAAGTAACGTTTGCTGCTCAATGTGAATTCAAGAAATAAAAAAGCTGATTTACGAAAGAAAAACCGTCGTAAATTTTTAAGAGAAAGGGTTTATTTTTTTGTGTATTCATAATTGGTCTTCAACCAAGCAAATATATAACTCATCCGAATACTTGATTATGCGATATTTTTTAGTTGGATACTCGAATACTAAAATATTCGATAGCTGTTAGCCTTAAGGCCTCTTTATACTACCACGCTCACGTGGCCACCAGTGCCCACATTGCATCAAATGACCGACGTATAGGGCTGCGCACCCCCCAGTCAGCACTTTATGCGCACACAGCAAAAATTGTTGCTGCACGTAGAATGCCAGAGATAATCTCTCGTGAGTTGTCCGTTTTAGTCACATGCTATGGTGACCAACTGAGCGTTCCCCTTGGTTCCACATACCACCTACGCCGTTGCCTTCTTGATCGATTTTGCAGCATAAGTAAACGCATCAATTGGTTATCTGGGTCCATTTGTTCTAGTAGACACTGTTCCACGATCACTATTGTTGTTGTGTTGTTCCGGAATGGAAAGTAAAAAGGGCTACCAGGCCACCCTTTGGTGTCCGAGCTAATACCACCCGTAGCGGAACCCCTGACTTGGAAAAGAACTGGAGCAAATTTTCAAAACGGCATGCGTGGGTTGCGCTCCAGTATAAAGGAAAACTGCGTGCGGGATAGTCGCAGTGACCTCAGCGCGGTCCCTGCCCGTGCGAGTATAAAGAAACCTTTAGTTAACTTTCCCTAAAAATTCCCAGTTGTGTGCATCTACGGAGCAAACGATGAAAATGTATCGAGTTCAGAAGACTCCTGATATAAACTATTTTAAAAACTATTTGATATCGATATCAATGTAGCCTTATGGGGAGCGCAAGCCAGTGCAAACTGTAGGCCGATTCAAAGCCCGGATAAATGCAGAGGGTTGCGTCAGGAAGGGCATCCGGCTTAAAACTTTGCCAAACAAATATGAGCGTTCATCCAAAGAATTCCATACCGGATCGGTCGTGGCCCGGGTTAACAACGTCCGCCAACGGCGCAGTCAACCTACAGGGCGTCATTGGAAATTCAGCTACTGTGGGTCGAAGAAGAGGAGGAAAGCAGGTTCTTTGGCAGAAAGAGAAGAGGAAAGCACAGAGCCAACAACAATGTGGGGACTTTGAATGTTGGGACTATGACAGGAAAATCTCAGGAGTTGGTTGACATGATGATTAGGAGAAAGGTTGATATATTGTGTGTCCAAGAGACCAGGTGGAAAGGCAGTAAGGCTAGAAGTTTAGGGGCAGGGTTTAAATTATTTTACCATGGTGTAGATGGAAGAGAAATGGAGTCAGGGTTATTTTAAAAGAAGAGTTGGCTAAGAATGTCTTGGAGGCTAAAAGAGTACCAGATCAAGTGATGAAGCTGAAACTTGAAATTGAGGGTGTTATGTATAATGTGATTAGTGGCTATGCCCCACAGGTAGGATGTGACCTAGAGGTGAAAGAGAAATTCTGGAAGGAGCTAGACGAAGTAGTTCTGAGCATCCCAGACACAGAGACACACACACACACACACACACACACACACACACACACAGAGAGACAGAGAGAGTCGTGATTGGTGCAGATTGTAATGGACATGTTGGTGAAGGAAATACGGGTGATAAAGAAGTGATGGGTAAGTATGGCATCCAGGAAAGAAACTTTGAGGGACAGATGGTGGTAGACTTTGAAAAAAAGAATGGAAATGGCTGTAGTGAACACTTTTTTCCAGAATAGGCACAAACATAGGGTGACCTACAAGAGTGGAGGTAGAAGCACGCAGGTGGATTACATCTTGTGCAGAAGATGTAATCTGAAAGAGGTTACCAACTGTAAGGTAGTGGTAGGGGAGCGTGTGGTTAGACAGCATAGGATGGTGGTGTGTAAGATTACTCTGGTGGTGGGGAGGAAGATTAGGAAAACAAAGGCAGAGCAGAGAACCATGTGGTGGAAGCTGAGACAGGGCGAGCGTTGTGCGGCTTTTCGGGAAGAAGTGAGACAGGCTCTCTGTGGACAGGAGTAGCTTCCAGAAGACTGGACCACTGCACCCAAGGTGATCAGAAAGGCAGGTAGGAAAGTACTTAGTGTATCTTCTGGCAGTAGAGGAGAGAAGGAGACTTGGGGGTGGAACCTCACAGTACAGGAAATCATACAAGGAAAAAGGTTAGCCCAGAAGTGGGACACAGAGGACCGAGGAGAGGCGAAAGGAATACATTGAGATGCGACACAGGGCAAAGGCCAAACAAGAGGCATATGATGACATGTATAGCAGGTTGGACACTAAAGAAGAGGCAAGTGTGGTGGACCAGGAAGTGGCAATGATTAGTAAGGGGGAAGTTAGAAAGGCATTAAAGAGGATGAAAATGGAAAGGCAGTTGGTCCAGATGACATTCCTGTGGAGGTATGGAAGCATCTAGGAGAGGTGGCTGTGGAGTTTTTGACCAGCTTGTTCAATAGAATTCTCACGCTTGAGAAGATGCCTGAGGAATGGAGGAAAAGTGTGCTGGTGCCCATTTTTAAGAACAAGGGTGATGTGCAGAGCTGTGGGAACTACAGAGGAATAAAAAGTTATGGGAAAGAGTAGTGGAGGCTAGACTCAGGACAGAAGTGAGTATTTGCGAGCAACAGTATGATTTCATGCCTAGAAAGAGTACCACAGATGCATTATTTGCCTTGAGGATGTTGATGGAAAAGTACAGAGAATGTCAGAAGGAGCTAAATTGTGTCTTTGTAGATCTAGAGAAAGCCTATGACAGAGTACCCAGAGAGGAACTGTGGTACTGCATGCAGAAGTCTGGCGTGGCAGAGAAGTATGTTAGAATAATACAGGACATGTACGAGGGCAGCAGAACAGCGGTTCGGTGTGCTGTAGGTGTGACAGACGAATTTAATGTGGAGGTGGGACTGCATCAGGGATCAGCGCTGAGCCCCTTCGTCTTTGCGGTGGTGATGGATAGGCTGACAGATGAGGTTCGACTGGAAACCCTGTGGACCATGATGTTTGCAGATGACATTGTGATCTGCAGTGAAAGCAGGGAGCAGGTGGAGGAACAGTTAGAAAGATGGAGGCATGCACTGGAAAGCACAGGAATGAAGATTAGCCGAAGTCAGACAGAATATATGTGCATGAATGAGAGGGGTGATGGGGGAAGAGTGAGGCTACAGGGAGAAGCGATAGCAAGGATGGAGGACTTTAAATACTTGGGGTCAACAGTCCAGGGCAATGGTGAGTGTGGTCAGGAAGTGAAGAAACGGGTCCAAGCAGGTTGGAACGGGTGGAGGAAGGCGTCAGGTGTGTTATGTGACAGAAGAGTCTCTGCTTGGAAAAGGGCAAAGTTTATAAAACAGTGGTAAGGCCAGCCATAATGTACGGATTAGAGACAGTGGCACCGAAGAGACAACAGGAAGCAGCGCTGGAGATGGCGGAAATGATGTTGAGGTTCGCTCTTGGAGTGACCAGGTTGGATAAAATTAGAAATGAGCTCAGAGGGCCAGCCAAAGTTCGATGTTTTGGAGACCAAGTTTGAGAGAGCAGAATTCGATGGTTTGGAGACATCCAGAGGAGAAATAGTGAGGATATTGGTAGACGGATGATGAGGATGGAGTTGCCAGGCAAGAGAGCTAGAGGAAGACCAAAGATAAGGTTGATGGATGTCGTGGGGGAAGACATGAGGGTAGTTTGTGTTCGAGGAGGATGCAGGAGATAGGCTTACATGGAAAGGGATGACGCGCTATGGCGACCCCTCAAGGGACAAGCCGAAAGGAAAAGAAGAAGATTCGTTATAGATATCGGCAGGGAGAGGCAGCAAGTTATTGCCATCGGTGACAAAAAAAAAAAATCGGTTATTGTGCACCCCCCCAAAAAAGCTGTCAATATTTTGTCACTCAAAACTATTCAGAGGAGCTTTTCGAAAAGTTTGAAAAGCGTTAAAGCTGCCAACAAGGAAAGTCCAAATTTCTCGAATTTCCCTATTCTTAAAATTTTGTCAATAACATTACAGTAGGACAGTTACAAAAAAAATAATTCTGCATACCGCACAATTGCACAACATTATCAAAATCGTTAATAAATTAAGGCTTCCATCCATCCATCCATTTTCTGAGCCGCTTATCCTCACTCGGGACGCGGGCGTGCTGGAGCCTATCCCAGCTGTCATCGGGCAGGAGGTGGGGTGCACCCTGAACTGGTTGCCAGCCAATCGCAGGGCACATACAAACAGACAACCATTCGCACTCACAGTCACACCTAAAATAAATGGAGTTACGCAAGTAACGCTTTTCATCACCAAGATGAGAGTATAAAAACGGCTGAAATGGTAAAACAAATGTTGGTTAATGTTCTAATTACAGTAAACGTGATTCTGTGATATGTATTCTGGTTAGTGTTATTCTTGGTATGTATTGTGTGGTATCGTAGTCTGTGGTATGTCAAATTTGCAAGATATTTATTTTCACTTTACAGGGACTTTATTAGCATTTTTAGTAGCACCAGCAGCAGCCAATGAAAATTTTCCCGCCACTCACATCATGATTTGAAGATGACAGCCCTCGGTGAAGGCAAAATACTCAAGCCCTCCCCCCAAAATAAATAATTTGGTTCTTTTTTATTAAGAAAAAAAATCCCAGGCTGGGACCATCCTTGTGTTAGGCCATAGTGATGCTGTTGTCAACATTGTTTGGCAGACTTCAACATATTTGGGGTGAACGCATAGAAGACTGCAAGTCAAAGTATTTAGTTTAGAACTGTAATTGAAATAGATGAATAAATCATCTTATTAATTCATGCTTAATTTCCCTTTATCTTAGAATGAGCCCAACCTATAAGAAAGAACAATTATAATAAAACTGGTATTTAATTGAATTTAGGGTTAATTTCATACTTGTTTGTTGAAAAACAAAAAGTGATCCTTGGAGGGCAGGGGGGATTGCAATATTGAGGGCCAGGGCACTGACTTTTCCACTAGCAGCACTGGTGTGATCAACTAAAAAGATTGGTCGCACCAGTGAGAGACACACACTACACTAGTACTACAGCACATGATTTGGTCACACCCTTTTTGAGGAGTTTCAGCATTACCATGACATACCATAGTTTGGCATTGAGTAAAGATTGACTGAGTTTAGATTAGGGCTGGACGATTGCGTGATCGAGATCGAAAGTCGTGATAAATTTCTCGTCTATCTCGATAATCAGCTGTGTGCGTATTTTCTCGATTTAACATGGCTGGAATGTATTTGGCAAAAGCAAACCAGAGTCATTCTTGAAATTAGCAATAATGTTAACAGTGTACTGGAGAATGATCATGTTTATTAACCAAGGTGTTGTCATTATCCCCGAGAGGGCAGAGTGTTTATTTTGTACCTTGAACCTCCCAAAAAAAAAAAAAACTCAGGACTTCAAACTAGTGCAATATTCTTATATTTCTCTACATTTGTTGTACTGTTGTGTTAAAATTGTTATATTTTTCTATATTTATTTTAGTTGCCTGATTTACTTCGTATGCCAATATGATTTTGGGGTTACTGTTTTAAATATTGATTAGGAGTGTTGTTACGAAAAGGCGCCAAAATGTTGAACTAATCTTTTGCTTCAGTTTTTAGTACAAATGCTTTAAAACTGGCTATTTAAAAAGTTTGAAAAGGTATAAAAAAATCATAATAATCGAGATTGGACGATATGAAAAAAATGAAGTGATTTTTTTTTTTTCCACCATATCACCCAGCCCTACTCGACATGCATGATACTTCGTCGGAAAATATGCTACTGTGAACAATAAGTTTGTCCGCAACAAGCCGTACCAAACAAAACAAGTAAATTGGGGGGGGGGGGGGGGGGGCTTTACTTTAATTTGATCATTTGTTCGTCCCCAAACAGAACATGGACAAATCATTACGAATGCAATTATTGCACTTTAATGCAATCCTTCTTTAAAAGGAGTCTGGGCTGTTTAACTTTGCACATACAGCATCATCTTGTCTATGCTATAAACAGGGTTTAGATTGATTAACAGATGCATTAGCTTTGCTAGCTTCATAACCAAGATATAAAAACCTCTGCACATGACTGTGTTTGTAAAAATTAGTGAAATGAAAATGAGAGACAAATTAAGCAGGCAATCTTTGCCGTTAGCAGCATCGCATGCGCGCACACACACAAACAAGAACAAAAAACTCACTTCGGGCCAAATAGAAAATATTTTCTCTGTATGTCATGGGCACTTACAAGTAGGTTTCTCCACCATTACAAAACATGCTCAAACGTGACTGTGTGACAGTGGCCATCCAGCGCAGTCCTGCCCCGAGCCTCGAGGTTTGACTAGCGTACACTTATTATTATTTTTTTAAAGTTGTATTTGTGAGCCCTGGCATTGTCCTTTTTGTATTTACATTAGTATTATTCTACGCGTTTGTTGTTTACACATTGTGTACGTATTATACTAAGCATATTTATATCATTGTATCTTTTACACTGTCAAATAAATATAACAAAAAAACAAAATTACTGTATTTATTGTATAGCGCGAACTAACATCCGTTACGTTTGCTCACCATTTACGAGGGACGTAGAGGTCCACAAATTCACCAGCGTCGTTCTGCATGTTGAGTAGCACGCCGTCGACAAAGCTGCAAAGTGCACATTTTAGGTCAACAGTTTCACTATACACAATTATAATACTGATATCTCAGCTAAATAACAATCTATTAAAATGCAAAGACTGCCGAAGTGTCCAGACGGATGGTGTAAGACCAAACATTAGCCCCTTAGCAACTGTTAGCATAGCAATCACCATGTGGAAACGGCCGCGTGGGGCGTTGTTTGCAATTTTAACAACAGTTTAACGACTAAACTTATTTAAACTAACACACGGTCACGCTGTCCGCTCAACTGCGATAAACTCCCTTGCAGAAAATACGACTATGTCACTGCTGACGATCATTGAAGGCAGTTTTCAGAAAGAGCTGGAAAAGTACTCACCTTAACCAACAAATGGACGACAGGAAAAGAAAGAACATTGACCCGGAAGTAGAAATACTTTTTTTTTTTTTTATTAGTATTTTTTTTTTAAACCATTGAAGGAAATACAAACAATATGGCTTTTATCACAATGACCTACAAATAGGATCGGGTACATTCCAAAATGAATAAACAAAAATATACAAATATAAAAGAAAAATGGTGAGGGCTTGTCACATGGCATATATTCTTCAACTATACAAGAAAGATTATTAGCAATTCTGTTTCATATAGTTGAGGGCTTTGAGAAAGAAACAAACTCATTGTGAATAAAAGCAAATGTAGGTTTCACCTTCAAAACTTTGCATCTATGTACAAAAATATTCCCAAAAACTAGAATAGTATTTACCAGAAGGTCATTGTTAGAATTGTCCATGAGACCAAAGAAAATGTCCTCCAGACACTTTTGGATGTCATGTATATCCGTCCAGAAGGCTTTGACATACAGATGGAGAGTAGTTCAACAGCATCTCACACACTCACTCACTCACTCACTCACACACTCACACACACACACACACACACACACACACACACACACACACACACACACACACACACACACACACACACACGTTATTAGTATCAATACCAAATCGTTGTCGTACAAAATCATTGGATGGATAAACCCCGTTAATAACATTTCAAAATGAACTTCTTTAGCTTTGAGAATAACTGGAAATTTTAAATATTTTCCCTTTGGAAAAGAACTGTGAGATTGAATTTCGATATGACATGAGTGGATATGGCGGCACGGTGAACGACTGGTTAGCACGTCTGCCTCACAGTTCTGAGGTCCGGGGTTCAAATCCCGGCCCAGCCAGTGTGGAGTTTGCATCTTCTCCTCGTTCCTGCGTGGGTTTTCCACCCATATCCCAAAGACACGCATGATAGGTTGATGGGAGAAACTCGAAATTGCCCTTAACGTGTGAATGTGCGCGCGAATGGTTGTTTGTTTATATATGCCCTGCGATTGGCTGGAAACCAGTTGAGGGTTTACCCCGCCTCTCGCCCGAAGATAGCTGGATAGGCTCCAGCACGCCCGCAACCCTAGTGAGGATAAAGCAGTACGGATGCTGAATGGATGAGTGGATAAGAAACGTTGTTAAATAAAGATCGAATTATCTTGGTGGAATTTTGACACCACGAAAGTAGAATTACTGCACGTTGATGACACACATTCACATGAACACTGGATGTGTCAGTTCGGTCTAGCTGTGTGACGTTCCTACCTGGCAGCCATTTGAGAGAGTCAAAGTTCCCATTTAAGGCAATACATGGGTGTAGAAATTAAATTAAAATGTGTTAATTTCTCAAAGGGTTTTCCTGAGGTTTACCTTTTTTGTCAATGCCAAAGCGTGTGCAAGTAATCACGATAATTTGTGGAGAAAAATCCAAGGTGTATTTTTAACCAGTGAAACTTACTCCCAGTTCCCTTGTCGTAATTATACCGCGTTGTTCGAAACCGTATACAGTACAATGTACCGTCATCCTTGGTCTTTAGGTTTTCTTGCCTTCCAAAGCACATGGAATGCGGTGTCGACTTTGACCCTCCTAGTTTAGGGTCGCTGTATGCACACACACACATAGAGAGACACGTATTGGTCGCCGATGGTGCGCTCCTCCGTGCCGACTGCTACGCTAAGCTAGCTTGTTTAGACACACCCATTATCTGTGGGTGCATCTTTTTATTTTTTGGAACTTCCTAGGTCTTAGCTCCTCTGTTTAAATGCTAGCTCTCCCACCAGAAATTTCATCGAGGAGGATATTAACAGAGGAGTGATGCAGGAGGTGGTAGGAATGTTTGGGGCTGTGTCCGAAATCGTTCACTCACTCACTACTTTATATTCGCCATCTAGGGTTGGTAGACTATAGAGTGAGCTCCTTCATAACGGCGCCCTGTGAATGACGTCACAGCTGTCGCACAATAAAAAGTGGGCTGTTGCTGTCGGTAAAAGAAATAGGAGTGCTGCACATTATTAAAACGAGAGCATTTTGTAAAGAAATACATGTCAAGAATTTCTTTATTTTTTGAAAAGATACTTAAATTTATATTTTTTTAAATTCACTCCCTTCGTCTCTGACGCATCTCCTAGTCGTGCCATTTTTTTATGCGGAGAGATATGTCTAAAAATTATTTGCACGTGTGTTTTTAAAATCCACAAATATGTCCGCGAATCACACGTGTTTTGCAAATCCACAAATATATCTGCGATTCACGTGTTTTGCAAATCCACAAATAGTTTGCACGTTATTCAAATCCACAAATAAATCCACAATTTACATGTGTTTTTTAAAAATGTTATGTGTGCATTTATCACAGCTTATCATTTGTGAATATTCAATTTTGTTGGTGCGTTTGTGAATCAGTGGGCGCGCGGTTATTTCTTAGATAAACGTAACGCATTTTTATAAAAAACCACACGTGTGGGAAAGAGTGGAATGATATATATATATATATAGAGAGAGAGAGAGAGAGAGAGAGGGGGGGGGGCACGGTGGGCGCCTGCTTAGAGCGTCAGCCTCACAGTTCTGAGGACTCGGGTTCAATCCCCGGCCGCCCCCGATGTTTAGTTTGCATGTTCTCCCCGTGCCTGCGTGGGGTTTTCTCCGGGCACTCCGGTTTCCTCACACATCCCAAAAACATGCATTAATTGGAGACTCTAAATTGCCCGTAGGCTTGACTGTGAGTGCGAATGGTTGTTTGTTTCTTTGTGCCCTGTGATTGGCTGGCAACCAGTTCAGGGTGTACCCCGCCTCCTGCCCGAAGACAGCTGGGATAGGCTCCAGCAAGCCCACGACCCGAGTGAGGAGAAGCGGCTCAGAAAATGGATGGATGGATATCAGATGGATACCAGAAAATGGATGGATGATATAACGCTTATCCTCACTAAGGTCGCCGGCTGCTGTAGGCCAGCAAGCCCACGACCCGAGTGAGGAGAAGCGGCTCAGAAAATGGATGGATGGATATCATCCATCCATTTTCTTTAACGCTTATCCTCACTAAGGTCGCCGGCTGCTGTAGCCTATCCCAGCTATCTTCGGGCGGGAGCGGGGTACACCCTAAATGTTTTAAACTGAGTGTCACACACTAATCATCCACAAAACTCAAATCACCTGTACAGGTTTCCCTAGGTGTCATTAAATTGCTTAAATTTGGTTCAATTGTCTCAGTTGGATTCAATATGGCGGCACGGTGGCCGACTGGTTAGAGCGTCAGCCTCACAGTTCTGAGGACCAGGGTACAATCCCCGGCCCCGCCTGTGTGGAGTTTGCATGTTCTCCCCGTGCCTGCGTGGGTTATCTTTGGGCACTCCGGTTTCCTCCCACATCCCAGTCAATAGCGGGAAACTGTTTTTCTAACTTTACGGCATAATTCCTCTTTGAAATGTTAATTTCTTTAGTCAGCTGGTTTCTAGCGTGATTATACAGGGCCGATCCCGACTTCGATATGCGTCCTCTTTAGCCTGGCGAAGTTGCTTTAGTTTGGCAGTGAACCACGGCTTATTGTTATTGAACATGCAAAATTACTTTGTTGGGACACACGCCTCTTCACAGAAACTGATATAGGATGTGACAGTGTCTGTATAGTCATCCAGGCTGCCAGCTGAATTTTCAACGACGCTCCAGTCTGTGCAGTCTAAACAGCTTTGAGTGTGTGTGTGTGGATGTGTGTGTGTCTGTATATATATATATATATATACATATATATATATACATATATATATATACGTATATATATATATGTATATATATATATATATATATATATATATATATATATATATATATATATATATATATATATATATATATAAATATATATATATATATATGTATACATATCTAAAAAGTTAGAAAAACAGTTTACTGCTAATGACTCTAAATCAGTCTATCAATCTCATTACGATCGCTAACCAATTATAAGCGACCAACCCCCCTAAGCTGTGTGTATGTGTGTGTGTGTGTGTATATATATATGTATGTATGTATGTATGTATATATATGTATCAGAATCATAATCATCTTTATTTGCCAAGTATGTCCAAAACACACAAGGAATTTGTCTCCGGTTGTGTCCGGTAGTTGGAGCCGCTCTAGTACAACAGACAGTCAATTTACAGAACACTTTGGAGACATAAAGACATTGACAAAAAACAATTGTGCAAAAAGAGGCAGAGTCCTCTAGCACTTAGAGCAGTTCGAATGACTAATATTGCAATAGTCCGGTACAATGACCATTATGCAAAGGGCGCTGAGACTTCAAGGAGTGTATGCGGTTTAAAGTGACGAGTAGTGGGATCATCTGGGACAATGTTGGTTGTGCAAATGTTACAGATACTCCTCAATCAGTGTGCAAATGGAGCAGATGCTACTCTGGCATGAGTGGCCAGTATATGCAAATAGTGCAGCATGGCGAGACAACTACAGTGAGTGCACGAGTAATACATAATTGGCCCCACAGAAATGTGACAACGAACTCAAGTCAAAAAATTTCCAGCTTGTTCTAATGGAATTATAGGTTAGGTGTTTAAGAAGTTGATCGCAAGAGGGAAGAAGCTGTTGGAATGTCTACTAGTTCTAGTTTGCATTGATCGGTAGCGCCTACCTGAGGGAAGGAGCTGGAAGAGCTGGTGACCGGGGTGCAGACGGTCCGAGAGGATTTTGCACGCCCTTGTCTTAGTTCTGGCAGCGTGCAAGTCCTCAATGGTGGGTAGGGGGGTACCGACAATCCTTTCAGCAGTTTTGATTGTCCGTTGCAGTCGGAGTTTGTCCTTTTTTCTAGCAGCACCAAACCAGACTGTGATGGAAGAACACAGGACTGATTCGATTACCGCTGTGTAGAACTGTCTCAGCAGCTCCGGTGGCAGGCCGTGCTTTCTCAGAAGCCGCAGGAAGTACATCCTCTGCTGGGCCTTTTTGAGGACGGAGTTGATGTTGGTCGCCCACTTCAGGTCCTGAGAGATTGTAATTCCCAGGAACTTGAAGGTCTCGACGGTTGACACAAGGCAGCTGGACAACGTGAGGGGCAGCTGTGGCGAAGGATGCCTCCTGAAGTCCACGATCATCTCTACAGTCTTGAGCGTGTTCAGCTCCAGGTTGTGTCGGCCGCACCACAGCTCCAGCCGCTCCGCTTCCTGTCGATATGCAGACTCGTCACCGTCCTTGATGAGGCCGATGACAGTAGTGTCATCTGCAAACTTCAGGAGCTTGACAGTCGGGTTCGCTGAGGTGCAGTCGTTCGTGTAGAGAGAGAAAAGGAGCGGAGAGAGGACATAACCTTGGGGTGCCCCAGTGCTAATGCTGCGTGTGGATGAGGTGGCCTCCCCCAGCCTGACCTGCTGTGTCCTGCCCGTCAGAAAGCTGTAAATCCACTGGCAGATGGCAGGAGAGACGCTGAGCTGGAGAAGCTTGGTTGAAAGGAGTTCAGGGATGATGGTGTTGAACGCTGAGCTGAAGTCCACGAACAGGATCCTCGCGTAGGTCCCTGCACTGTCGGTACACATATATATATATATGTGTATATATATATATATTAATGCATGTTTTTGGGATGTGGGAGGAAACCGGAGTGCCCGGAGAAAACCCACGCAGGCACAGGGAGAACATGCAAACTCCAGATGGGGCCGGGGATTGAACCCGGGTCCTCAGAACTGTGAGGCTGACGCTCTAACCAGTCGTCCACCGTGTCACCTGACTGAAAACAGACCTATTCTTTGAACTGGTTTGGCTTTACTTTTATCTTCTTTGATTCTAGTGTGACTGCTTTAGTTTATTGGTCTTCCTGTATTACTTTTAACCATGTAAGGTATCCTTGAGAGACAAAAAAGGTGGACATAATAAAATGCTATATTATTATTATTATTAATAGTAGTAGTATAATTCTCATAATATTATCATTTCAGTATTTTTTTTTTTTACATTTGAAATTTCCTACAGGCGGCACGGTGGCCGACTGGTTAGAGCGTCAACTTCACAGTTCTGAGGTGCGGGGTTCAATCCCCGTCCCCGCCTGTGTGGAGTTTGCATGTTCTCCCCGTGCCTGCGTGGGTTTTCTCCGGGCACTCCGGTTTCCTCCCACATCCCAAAAACATGCATTAATTGGAGACTCTAAATTGCCCGTAGGCATGACTGTGAGTGCGAATGGTTGGTTGTTTCTATCTGCCCTGCGATTGGCTGGCAACCAGTTCAGGGTGTACCCCGCCTCCTGCCCGATGACAGCTGGGATAGGCTCCAGCACGCCCGCGACCCTAGTGAGGAGAAGCGGCTCAGAAAATGGATGGATGGAAATTTCCTACGTATGAAGCTAAACCACATTTTATCCGGATTCATATTTTCATATTTTTTTTACATTTTTTTTTACACTTCTTCCTTCCTGCCCTGCAAAGGTCCATATATCACCCTCAACAAAAACACATAAATGTTTGTGTGGTGTAGCATTTATTGGGGGACATCAAATTGTGCGTCACTTACGGGTTATCGTAATTTTAAATTGCAGCGTTATAAATCAAGATATTTGATAGATATGAGGGGCACCATGTCATACTTTTACAAGTTTAACTTGAGGCGAAATGACGACAAACCTTTATAATCAGTCTCTTATCGGAAGGGGGCTCCATTTTAGGAATGAGTTCTAGACTTTCCAGAGGTTTCATTCTGAACCCAAACACACACATAATCAATGCAAAGGGTGAATTTTAAATAAAATTTAATTATGAAAAGGGGTTTCTACAGGATAAAACACAGACAAACACAAAACAAACAAGGTACGAACATTGGCAAAGGAAGGGATTTGATCCTCCACATCCCGTTCACCAGCTCTTCTTGCTCCTTCCCTCAGGTTGGGGCTAACGATCAATGCAAACTAGAACTAGCAGACATTCCAACAACTTCTTCCCTCTTGCAATCAACTTCTTAAACACCTAACCTACAATTCCATTACAACATCCTGGCAATTTTTTGACTTGAGTTTGTTGTCCCATTTCTGTGGGACCAATTATACATTACTCGTACACTCACTGTAGTAGTCTCGCCATGCTGCACTATTTGCATATCTGTTGTTGAACAATACTGGCCACTCAGGCTACCCCCCCCCGCACCCCCCGCCCCTCCTTTTCTACCATCTTCGCGAACACCGAGGGGCTGGACTGACTTTTTGGCGTTATTTTTCCATTCTAGGATTATTTTGTGGTTTAAAACCAGTGGAATAAAATATTAATTATTGGCTTTAAGATAACTACACCATTTTCCCACCCTGCATTGTTCCACGTTCATTCTCTTTCATGCCTGTAATGAATATTTCAAATGTTATGTGGCGTGGAGAACATTACTATTTTCATGTGACATTTGTAGCGAGGGATGAGACATTCCATCTGGTTCAGTTAACAACAGATTTGATGTTAGACATTCAAGTTTGCCGAAATACAGTCACTAGTGGCGTTCATGTAAAGTTCTTAAAATATTGAGTCCTAGCCGAGTCACAGACTGTCTTATGAACCCCTGTCTGTAGTGTTGTCTCGTCGCCCGTGGGTGTCGCTGTTGCCTGTTCCAACTCCCAAGTTGCAGCTCTCGGCAGGGTGGAGGTGTCGCTGCAGGTCCAATCCTTCGACTGGCGGGGAGTTAATTAACTTAGCGTTCGGGGGCGAACCCAGCATTTTTGGGTCTCCCCTTTGAAGTCTCAGGCAGATGTGATTCACTTAGCGTCGGCATGGCAAAGCAAATGTCTGTGTCTTGTTGAAGATAGTTTATTGTGTTAATCCGTTTAGAGTCTGCGTGTGACTCTGGAGTTACAGTCTACCTCGGCGGGGAGCGGCGGTCGTGCGAGGCTGGGGTGCCGGGTGGCATTTTTTGCGTGGCATGTCCGCTACATATCCCCCCCTTCGGCGGCTGGATCCGGCTCGATGACGGATGTAGGCGACGTCTCGTTGAAAGATGGCACAGGTTGGCAGGAACACACACACAACAATGCAGTTACCAAAGTACAACCTTAGAGCATATCATCCCCCTTATGGCTACAACAGTTGTTCATGGCAACTCCCAAAATAAGGTCAGGCTATATATGTATATGGGTCAGGATTGTATATGGATGTGTGTAGGTGTGGCTATTGGGATAGCAGTGAGAGTAGAAATATGGGGCTTTGGGTGTAGCTAACACTAAGGGCGAGCATTACCTAGGTGTAGAGTTGTCAGTAAAAATCACAAAAAAAAACAAAAAACGAGGAGAACTCAACGCAGCTCTACGTGGGGAGAGAAAGAGAAAGAAAAGGTAGCTAGCTCAAACTTGGCACGTAGGGGGCACAGTGGTTAGGAGTAGAACACCACAAATCAATCAAGGAGAGGGAAGGTGCCAAGTAGAGGTTCTAATCTTGGGGAGAGCTGAATCCTAGTCTAGATTCAAAAGGGGGTAGTCAGGTCCAGGGGGCAATTTAGGTCAAGGAGGACCTCCTACCCAGTCTGTATGGGGTTAGGTTCGGGTTCAGTCGTTCTTTTCCTACGGAAGAGTTTGGGTCGCGCACCTGAGCACTGGTTCAGAAGACCCTGCAAGTTCTTAGTCTTTCGGTAGAGCAGGTAGGCGATGCCGAAGGTCATGCAGTAACCGAAACTGACCATGCAGTAACCGAAACTGACCAGGGATGTTATAATAATGTCTTAATAATAACATTAATAATGTTATTATTAAGATGTTATCTGCTGCGGACCAGGAATGCATGAGCGGGAGCTCGGGTGTTCTGTCCTCAGTGCTAATAGCGCGTAAGGTATTGTCAATCTGGGTGATGTCAATCGCCTGAGTTCCTTCAAACTGAATCTGTGTAAGCGTCTCAGGATCAACTTCCAATTTGTACTGTCCGAAAAAGTTAGAAATCTCAATCTCGCTCTCATAATTTTCGGTTGGCCGGTGGTAGAGGGCGACGTCCTCAATATGCGAAATGGCATCTTTGGAGACGTCGAGTCACATGGTTGGATTTGGCAGTGCGAGTCTCGTCGTGGTGTCGTGGTGGTCATAACTCAGTGTTGCGCTTAGGACAGTGGAACTCCCGAGAGAAAAAAACAAGTGGGCTTGGACAGGGCTAATGGGGCTTGCCAGAGCATTAGACAGGATGCTTTTGATTAAGCTCAGGGGAACCAAGTACAGAGGGATTCTACCCATTGCTAAGTGGTCTATGGATGGAGAGGTTTCAACGTAGCATGTCATTCATCAATGTGGTAACAATCTGTGTGTGATCCTAATCCGTTTGGACCACAGACAGTAGTTTACTTATGCTCTGTCTAGTTTGGTTCAGGATGACATTGTGAGTGTTGAGGACAAGGATAGTGCCCTTGAGTGTCTCGCCTAACGATCGGAGGTTATCCGTTTGTCTCTCCATGTTGCGTCGGATGTTCGGAATTTTGGTTTGGAGTTCACCAATTTGTTTCTTAACCGTGTTTAAGCTGATGGTGGCGTTTACCGAAGAGGTTCCTATGCTAAACAATGTGCCGAGGGAGGCGGTGGCCATGAGCAGGCCCCCTACAAAACGGTGTAGGGGGCCTGGGGCCCGACGGTACTAAGGCTACACGCTTCACCGGTGGGGGCACTGTGGATACCTGTTATTTCGGTGGTTATGTTTTTTGTTTGCGGCGGAGCAGCGCGTTCTGTTTCACCAGTGTCTCGGTCAGGCGTCTCTGTTGGCGGACATGGTGCTGTCCTTGTCGTGGCAAGGATGCTGTCACGGAGGTTGGACCTGCTTGACCGGTCCGGTCTCAGTGTGTGGACCATCCTATGTTTTGTGCATGATGCATCATGGGCGGAATCTTGTGTGACCCCCCCCCCTTTCGCACCATGAGGCCACGAATGGCGGTAAAGTGCGCTTCACGGAATAACCAAAGTCCACAATAATGCGAATGCGCACTTTACAGGAAGGAAGAAGAGCAGGAGCCCCGGTCACAGCGAGCCACAGAAAGATCACAAGAAAGGCAGGCAACTTTGCCATCACGGAAAATGTGGAACAGAAGAGGAAGGCTGGGAACCATCACAGAAGGAGGCTCACATCACCAGTGGATAATGCAGGTGACCAAAAAGAGCCGGGGCCCAGACGTGGCCTGAGGGAGAGGTGGGTGGCTAGGGTGGGTAAAACGGCCTGGAGGTGCACTTTGCAAGTTCCAGAGAAGAGCACGAGGAGTCTGAGGTCTCTAAGGAGAGACAAAACCCACATGTCCTGTGCTGTTGAAGCCGTCCATGTGTGAAAGTCATGGAAGAAGCAAGATGACGTAGCGGCCCTCGAAGGAGCGGGCCAGATCTGAAGAGAAGTCACTATGAAGCTCAGCGTGAAGGCTGAAAATGCAGTCCATTGTTTAAGGACCGAGTCCACAAATTGCTTTTCAAAGGCCGCAATTTTTGTATTTATTAGGGGGTCGACTGGCCTCAAAAGGTCGAGAGCAAGTCCGGTGTCCCAGGAGTGACCCCTGGCGGCCCTGCTTGATATCGCAGGTGTAGTCCCCCCTTTTGTAAGATCGTCAACCGGTTACGGTTGTATTCGATGGGTCGGAGTGCAGCCCAGGTGCAAGTCTGTTAGGCTGCAGTCTCGTGAGTCTTTAACGAATGACGCGGCGTGTTTGGTTAGCACTTCCCGCAAACGCTGTCGTTTTTCATCGGAATTTAGGGCGTCAGCATCCGCAAGGATCTGCTGCAGGTGAGTTTCAATGTCGGGATAAGCGAGTAGGGGAATATCTCATGGTGTCACCGGTGCAGGCGAGTTTGTTCGCGATGGCTTTGAGGGAGTGGGTGATGTTGCGGGAGACCCACTTTCGGGTGCAGCTGGGATTGTACTAAGCGTATGGATCACCAGGTGTTGGTCTGTAGCCAGGTCCACTCTGACGATGTCATCACCCTCAGTTTGTCCCACTGGAACGAGAGCAATGTGTCGCTAAGGAACAGTGAGTTGGACTCCACCAGAGCTAGGCAATGGGAAGAGGTCTAACGGAAGCTGACCAATCACGGGGACCGTGATATTGAAGTCGTGGAAGTCGGAGCAGATAAAGAGGCCAAGCCTAGTGAATCTGGGGATGTGAATGTCGTTCCCTGTGTGGTTTTGAATCAGCAGCACGGTTGTTCGGGAACCGTCTAGGAGGGGTGTGGCATGCAATGACAAACCCAGGTCATTAAACTCCGGCGAAGGCTGAAAGAACGCATGCGGACCGGTTATGGCTTGGTTAGCGCGTGCGACCAGTCGAATCGGGAAGTTGATAGTTGACGTTTTTACAATAACTTCATGTCGGGGATGGTTTGTCCCGACTTAAGGCTTAATGGTTGGACAACGCGGTTGGCAGAACCGCCATTCGTGTGCGACCACAAAACATCGTTAATAGTGTCAACTTGAACGGCCAGTCGGACAAGTACATCCGCGCCAACATAAGCTTTATGCGGCAAATTGGAGACTACTAGGAAGCAGTGAGTTAATGAGGGATGGTTCCATTGCGGGTTTAGGGCGCATACGCCCACTGCAGTGACGGCAGACGGTGGCACGGTGTTAACGGGAAAGCGAAGTTTTTTCAGCGTTAACTGAAGGTCAGGATGCTTAAGTCGTAGGTTGTCAAACAGTGCCTGAGAGATTGCCTATTTGTCAGCCCACAAGGCCAGGATGACGTCGTCTGTTGGACAGTCATCCAAATTAATTCCACCAGCAACATTGGGGCTGTAGCGCTCTTCGTGCGGTGGTTGGACAAGATGGGAGAGAAACGTGTCAAGTTCTCTTAAGTCGGTTCAGCGGTGGCGAGGGGGCTACAGGGGACTTGGCGGTGTCATCAATAGGGGTGTCGTACTTGAAGGAGTGCGGCCTGACAGGTCGCCATCCTCCAAGTGGTCCCACCCCAGGTTGGGACCACTTGGGACCACCTGAGGACACTTCCCGAGTTGGTGGTGGTAATGCCTGTTCCACCTGCGCCCACAGCTGAAGATTTTTGTAATCGATTAGTGGCTCGAACCGGCAGAGCAGGTCTTGGCCGATGAGCAGGGGGACGGTTTCAATTGGAGACATGTAGACCGGGTGGACTAATGTCATGGGGCCAATTGTCCAGAGGAGCATAGTTACGGTGTTTAGCTTGGTATTAGTCACTGAAAATGCACGGATAGTTAGTGCGCAGCGTTGCAGTTGAAGATCGCGGCCACTGGCTTGTAGCAATGTCAGAATTTGATTGAACACAGCATGGGACATAAAAGTGATGTCTGCTGCGGGGTCAATCAGAGCTTCTTGGACAAGTTCATGCTCAAGCGTAATGGGTAAATAGAACTTTCGGGACGTACCTTTAGCGGTTAGTTCACCCAAAAGCTGTCGGCATGGCAGAACGTTATTTAGTAGTGTGATGTCACGCGAGTCAGGGGCCTCGCCTGGGTCGAGTCGGACGATTAGGACGGCACGAGAGGCGTTTAGGGATTGGTCGTCCTGTTTTGACATGTAAGTTTGGCGCGAATTAGAGCTGCGGTCATTCCATGATTTTGAATTGCCGTTGTTGGTTACGAGGACCATTGTTGTACGCAGGCCGAGATTGGTTGTATGGGTTAAACGACTTCTTTTGATTGTCGAGTTTAACATCGCCAGAACGTGGTGTGTTGGTCACACGCGTGTTGTACGGAGCACCCTCTAATTCCATCTGTGGTGATACATTTGTAAAGAAGACACCTGAGTCTTGTGCTTTTGAGGGAGGCTGTTTTTGTTTAGCAAAACCCTTGGCGGCCAGTTGACGCAGTTGGGCACTGAACAGTGTGCGCGGGCACGCTGCTACGCCCAGCTGGTGGCTGGTATTAGAGTGTAGGTTTTCGACAAACAGTGTTTTGAAATTTTTGTCCTCCTCCATATTCGGCTCATTTAAATTTCCACAGTACGCTTTACGCAACCGGCAGTAATAAGTTTGGGGTGTCTCAAGTCTCCCCTGTTTAACTGTGAGGGCCGGAGATAAGCCGGTTGCGGCCTCTGCGTCATCAAATTCTTGAGACAATGCTTGGCAGAGGGCTGGGTAATCGGCCAGCACATGAGCCGGTTGTCGTTCAATTAAGCTGCTGACTTCTCGGGTACATATAACTTTGATAAGGTACAGTTTGTCGTCCGTAGTAGCAGAAGGGAATCGTTTAAGGTGAAATCCGAGGTCTCCAAGGTACGTGGCTGTGTCATATGACCCGTTTGGCTTAGGATCAAACCTTGGAATGTTGCGCGCCACTTTGTCTAAGTCTCTTAGAGTCATACTTGGAGCAGCGCTGGGTGGAGGGAGAGTCGGGGGTGAGTTGAAAAGGTGAACTGCGACTGGTGGGGCTGCCACCCGTGAGGAGGCCGCACGGCGCCCCCTGAAGGTGGGTTCTGGCCCAAAGGTCGGAGATGTTCTATAGGGCTCTGTGACGCGAGGTAGGGCCCCACGCTGCCTGTAGCAGGGGCCGGAGCACTGGGATGAGTCAGAGAGTCGGTGGACAGCTGTTGAGCTAATTGTAGCTCACGCCTGACATGGGTTAACTCATCCTCTTGGTCCCGGAGCTGTTGCTGGAGGCGGGACAGCTCCGTTTCCCTGATTACTATCTGTGTCCTGAGCCCGTACGACTGTTCCATCTCTTTGGAGCGTTTCGCTTTGAGTGTCTCGGTGCGTTCGGTGAGCCACTGAATGTCACCGGAAGCTTGCCACAGCAGAATAGTTGCTCGCTGATGTTCGGCCCGTAATTCAAGCACTTGGTCATTAGATGGTTGGTCGGGTAATTCTACCAATTTACCTTTTAAGTGCGCAATCTCGGCATAAGCATCTTGTAGTTGGTTATACTAACCTCCGGAAGTTACCTCGCTCGAGGTCGGGGCTTGGGTTGTTTTATCATCATCATAGTTTAATTTGCCGCTGTCTTTAGGCAGCAACTGTGCAGCCTCAGCTGCAGCAGTGAGGTCGGCTATCCGAGCCTCCGCATCATCGTATTGCATTTCAACGTCAAGGAGGCGGGCTTCAGCCACGTTTAAGCGCGCCGGGGTCTCTTTTAATTGTGCAGTTAACTGGACTTGTTTATGCTGTTCAGCTTCCAGTCTGTGTTTCACCAGAGCGTCCTCGCGGTCGCTCAATTTGAGTTGGGCTGCCAAGTTCAGCACCATGCAGCCAAGAGTTCGCGTGAGATTTTTATCTTTTAAGGTTTTGTGCTTGGCGTCACTCATAAGTTGTGCGATGTTATCATTGAGGACGTCGAGGCCAGCATTTTAAATGGACTCTGCATAGCCCAGGACAAGGTCGCTAGTTAAATTGCTGACGAGCTCTTCCAGTGTGTCAAGATTGTCGTATTGACTGGGACTTTCTGGAAGTTCCGCCATGATTAGCGTTTGCGAAGGGCACTTGGCGGAGTGGACAAATCAGCTTGTTGACTAAATTTGAAACTAGTTTAACCAATTAATTTATTTAGTTTGGGTAAATAAATTATTATTTGTTATAATTTTGTTAAGCAACTTGATTTGACGGTGTGTGATGGCTATCACTGCAAGTCAATTCAATTGGTGGAGCGATTTAGGCTTTCAGCTGATACACATAAGTTTTATTTAACTTTGGGTAAAAGTCAAATGTACTTATGATTAGCCTTGTGAATTAATTGATTGCTTATATGGCTAGTACTGGTGTCGCTTTTAAGCCAAGTGAAGAGGCATCAAAAACAAGAAGCGATTTAAAGAAATAAAAATTAAAAAAAATAAAAATTCAGTTTGAACATTAAATATCTTGTCTTTGTAGTGTATTCAATTAAATATAGGTTGAACATGATTTGAAAATCATTGTATTCTGTTTTTATTTGTTTAACACAACGTCCCAACTTCATTGGAATTGGGGTTGTATGAATATATATACTCTTTTTTACTGCGACTAATCATTCCGCTCCTTTCCAGTGCATGCCTTCATCTTTAACTGTTCCTCCTCCTGCTCTCTGCTTTCACTGCTGATTACAATGTCCTCTGCAAACATCATGGTCCACGGGGAGTGCAGTCTAACCTCATCTGTCAGCCTATCCATCACCACTGCAAACACACATAACACAGCTCCCGTGAAACAAAGACGTGAATAATTCCTCTCACGATGGAGCTAATTTCCGTAAAATATCGTAATAGAAAATCCCAAAATGTCCTTTCTAATGAAATAAATGTTTTATATTTTAAATTTTATTATTTTTTAATTTTTCCTATATTCACTCACAGAGGTGGGTAGTAACGCATTAGATTTACTCCGTTACATTTACATACATACATTTTACATTTACTCAAGTTACATTTTGGATAATTATAGCTGGGATAGGCTCCAGTCCGCCCGCGACCCTAGTGAGGATGAAGCGGTACAGAAAATGGATGGATGGATGGATGGCATTTTGAATAAATTGTATTTGTCAAAGTAGTTTTAATACTGCATACTTTTTACTTTTACTCAAGTATTTATGTTAAGAACAAAACAATACTTTTACTCCTGTCATAATCTGTGTCCTGAAGTTCCATTTTTGGAGCTTGGGTGGCGCTTTGTGGCTTGCCTCCCCTCTCTCTCTCTCTCTCTCTCTCTCTCTCTCTCTCTCTCTCTCTCTCTCTCTCTCTCTCTCTCTCTCCAGCAATCAGCACCACCTCAGCAGTGCACCTGTTATCAGTCAACACTCATCACTGCCTGCGCACCTGCTCCCAAGCCTGCCAGATCCAGGAATCTCGTATCAGAATATTAACAGTCGTTCGTGGTACACAGGCCTTCTTTCATGATTCCTTCTTATAAGTTAAAATTGATTCCTTGGCTACTTGCAACTGTATGAATCCTCTTGTGTCCTCCTCTGTCCCCAGTGCGCCTTCTGTGTCTCCCGCTTCGCTGCCCGCTCAACACTGTCAAACTCCTCCACCTGCCCACGACCCCACTTCCTGCAGCTTCCCTGTCCCAACGGATCACCATCATTCCTCGGATAGCCTACCCCCTGAGCTGCTAATTCATAAACCCTTATCATCTTCTTCCTCCGCCTCCGCCTGCTTTAGGATCCAGTGCTTTTTCATACGATTGCCAATCGTGACAGAATACTCTGGCCAGCATGGACCCAGCAACCCTGGAAGCGTTAAGGTTAGCCAGGTAGACAGGACCAGGTTCTCTGTGAGATTATGGACCCCTTAAACACACTCTCACAACAAGTATCCTTCATATCCTCCCAGATGCACTCCGGCAACGCTCACGTGAGTATTCCTTCCGAGCGCGCAGTCTCTGGCCAACCCCTCCTCCCGTACAAAGAGCCTCATGTTCTTCCTCTTGAACCCTACTCTGGGGACTTAGGTGCATGTGGCCACTTTCTCTTAAATTGCTCGCTTGTATTCAATATGCAACCGTTAAGCTATCCTACTGACAAATCCAAAGTCGCATTCATCATCAATCTTTTACGCAGAAGAGCTACTAAATGGGCAACCGCGCTCTGGCATGATTCCTCCCTGGTACTGGCTTCTTTAGACTCCTAATCGGCCGAACTTAAAAAGGTCTTCGACCACTCAGTTCAGGGCAGGGAAGCCACTCGACGCCTCCTTACTCTCACTCAAGTCTCTAGTTCCGTGGCTTCCAATTCTGTTGAGTTAAGAATTCTAGTTTGAGTGTGGGTGGGATGACGCCGCGTTAAGAGGCATTTTTTTTTCAAGGGGGTTTCAGAGCAGCTCAAGGACGAGCTTTCAGCCAGGGACGAGCCTTCCTTGCTCGAAAAATACATTTCCATAGCTATTAGACTGGACAATTGCTTACAGGAAAGAGCACGAGAGAGAGTGGTAAGAGCTCGCGGGTTAGCACCCTCCACTGGCACAGCACCGCTAGCTATTCCTATTATAAGTCCATCCTGAACTTCCGACCGCCTCCTTATCATCCCCCACTGCATTGGAAGAGCCCATGAAACTTGGCAAGAGCAGATTAGACCCTCAGGAAGGTCAGCACCGCTTCAGCCAACGTTTATGTACAGTGGGTACGGAAAGTATTCAGACCCCCTTAAAATGTTCACTCTTTGTTATATTGCAGCCATTTGTTAAAATTCTATTAATTTTTTTCCCTCATTAATGTACACACAGCACCCCAAAGTGACAGAAAAAAAATAGAATTATTGAAATTTTTGCTGATTTATTAAAATAGAAAAACTGAAATATCACACATCCATAAGTATTCAGACCCTTTGCTGTGAAACTCATATATTTAACGCGGGTCCTGTCCATTTCTTCTGATCATCCTTAAAATGGTTCTACTCCTTCACTGGAGTCCAGCTGTGTGTGTTCTGATTGGACTTGATTGGGAACGTCACAGACCTTTCTATATAGGACCTTGCAGCTCACAGTGCATTGTTAGAGCCAATGAGAATCATGAGGTCAAAGGAACTGCCTGAAGAGCTCAGAGACAGAATTGTGGCAAAGCACAGATCTGGCCAACATTACAAAAAAAATCTCTGCTTCCTAAGAGCACAGCGGCAACCATAATCCTTAAATGGAAGACGTTTGGGACGACCAGAACCCTTCCTAGAGCTGGCCATCGAGCCAAACTGAACAATCGGGGGAGAAGAGCCTTGGTGAGAGAGGTAAAGAAGAACCCAAAGATCACTGTGGCTGAGCTCCAGAGATGCAGTCGAGAGATGGGAGAAAGTTCTAGAAAATCAACCATCACTGCAGCCCTCCACCAGTCGGGGCATTATGGCAGAGTGGCCCGACAGAAGCCTCTCCTCAGTGCAAGACACATGAAAGCCCGCATGGAGTTTGCTAAAAAACACCTGAAGGTATCCAAGATGGTGAGAAATAAAATTCTCTGGTCTGATGAGACCAAGACAGAACTTTTTGGCTTTAATTCTAAACAGTATGTGTGGAGAAAACCAGGCACTGCTCATCACCTGTCTAATACAGTCCCAACCTTGAAGCATGGTGGTGGCAGCATCATGCTGTGGGGGTGTTTTTCAGCTGCAGGGGCAGGACGACTGGTTGCAATCGAAAGAAAGATACAGTACAAGTACAGTGATATCTTGGACGAAAACCTTCTCCAGAGTGCTCAGGACCTCAGACTGGGCCGAAGGTTCACCTTCCAACAAGACAATGACCCTAAGCACACAGCTTAAATAACGAAGGAGTGGCTTCAGAACAACTCCGTGACTGTTCTTGAATGGCCCAGCCAGAGTCCTGACATAAACCCAATTGAGCATCTCTGGAGATACCTGGCAAGACCTGTCCACCAACGTTCACCATCCAACCTGACAGAACTGGAGAGGATCTGCAAGGAGGAATGGCTGAAGATCCCCAAATCCAGGTGTGAAAAACTTGCATCATTCCCCAAAATACTCATGGCTGTATTAGCTCAAAAGGGCTACTATATATATACTACTATATACTGAGCAAAGTGTCTGAATACTTAATGGCTGTGTGATATTTCAGTTTTTCTCTTTTAATAAATCTGCAAAAATTTCAACAATTCCGTTTTTTTTTCTGTCAATATGGGGTGTTGTGTGTACATTAATGAGGAAAAAAAATGAACTTGAATTACTTCAACTTCTAGCAAATGGCTGCAATATAACAAAGACTGAAATTTTTCATGGGGTCTGAATACTTTCCGTACGCATTGTATCTATTGTGGACAACCAGGCCATTGCATCGCCCAAAAGATCAGGGCCTCTTGTACAAAGACTTGCGTGGATTTCCTCCTAAAACATGGCGTACGCTCAAATCCAGAAAACGTCGTACGCACAAAAATATTCAGATGTATGAAACTTTGTGTACTCATGAATCCAAGCACATTTCCTTCGTACATTCCAAACAACGTGGAAATGAGCGCACATGTTGGAGTAGCCGACTCCTCCTTGTCCACGTCCACATTTTGATATGCAAATTATATTCAAATTAACCCTGCACCTGAGATGCCAATCTCTGCATGATGAGACAAAAAAGAAACTGAGCAAGGTAATGAAGTAAAATATTTTTTATGAATGTGAAGTTGCTCAAAGAAGTGGAGGCACGCAAGAAAATCGTCTTTGGCACGGTGTCCTACGGCATTAACAACATGCGAAAGAGGAGCGAATGGGACAGCGCGTGTGCGGGTGTCGATGCTGTGGAGACAGAATAGCGCGCACACGCTGAACTAAAAAAGAAGTGGTCAGACATTAAGGTGGATGTGAAGCGGAGGACAGCTGCCCACCGCCAAAGTGTGGCCAAAAAAAGGCGGAAGAATCGGCGCGGAGGGCCTCACCCCGTTCGAGGAGAGAATTGCTGCGATCATGGGTGACGCTGCTCTCTCAGGGGTGCCCGGGAGGACACATGGCTCAGTATGATCACCCCACAAGGTTAATACCCTGTATTTTTAGAACTCATAACAAATGTGTTCATACAGTAACCTACACTCAGCTCTGTGAGATAAAGGTTCATGCATAAATGTTCTATGTGTGGTATTTGTAATAAATATTTTGAATTCAAATAGAAGCACATCAGCATGTCAAAGAAGATATCAAAAACTTTGACTCCTTTTTGATGACTCAATTTATTATTTTAATACACAGGAAAGGACACGCACACAGACAAAAAAAATCATGTGCAACCGATGTACATGTTCAAATGAAGTAAATTCAAAGGACTTTTTTTGAGTGCATGTGCTGGAGTCACGAAGCGACTGTGAGGGCAATAGGCGGCATAAATGATCGCCTTGATCAATTAATAGGTGTCCTCACAAATATCAGTGGTTCATTAAATACGCTGGTTAACAAATTAATTCTCAGTCCTTCCCTCAATTGCATTGTTGAAATCAAATGTTGCCAGGCATGAATTGGTCATCAGTGCTAATTATTCATGTCTCTGGTGTGCAGATTTATGAGAACAGTTTCCCAGCATCACCTCTAAGTGTCGCCAAAGCACCAAAAGCTGCAGAAACGTGCGTACGCCAGCCAGGCAGTTGGCGTCTCAACTCCGCTTGAAACCCTTCAGGTCCCCCAAAAAGTCACTGCCCTGGAGGGATGACTCATCTCGACTCATCTCCCCGGTCACTCAATAAACGACACCGTCCTGCCCTGACGTTCTTCCAAATAGTATGGATCCGCTCCCTCACCGACAGAACCGCCACAGGATGCGGGCAAAGATGGAGCAAGCTACGATGAACTCCTGGGTATCTTGTGCCAGGCTGGACCACCAGAGGTGTTGTAGGAGGAAATGGATGGTTCGGGTAATTCCGGCATGACAGGTGAGTTTAGAGCTGTGACCCCACTGGAGAACCTGAGAGCGGAGAGACTCAGGAACAAAGAGACAGTCTGGAGGTCCAGTCTTGGGGTCTAGTTGGTCTCTCTGGGCCGCCTTAAAGGTCAGATGACAAAGATTTTATGGGGTCAGTTAAAATTCATATTTGCATTGTTTATATGCTACTGTATGTAATGCATGCACATAACTTCCGGCAGGTTGTCAACTATAGCTAAAAATTAGGTTTTTATTATGCGTATTGAGCACTCCCCGAACATACTCGAAGCTCAAGACACCGGGGTGTGGTTACTCTATCCACTACAAGGGCTACCAGAAGTGACGTTGCAATTGACAAACAGTGCACTACACACTATACACAACGGCGAGCAACGTGTTGGTATATGAGGAGGAGGAGGATTTCGACGTACAGGAGCACCCAACTGAATTCAAATGTCAAATCGTACATGTTTGAGCCAATCAGGTCAGAAACTGACAGTGACGACAATGAGCAGCCAAGTAGCAGCTCTACAACAGAAAAAGAGTGGCCACTGGGTCGATGTGATGGTATGTCAAAAGCATGTCTTTTTATACAGCCATGGCTACAAATAATTGCACCCCAGGAGTGCCAATATTTTTTAGCACTACTATACGTATTATATATTAATATATGTTTCAGGGCGGCATGGTGAACGACTAGTTAGAGTGTCTGCCTCACAGTTCTGAGCACCGGGGTTCAAACCCCGGCCCCTCCTGTGTGGAGTTTGCATGTTCTCCCTGTGCCTGCGTGGGTTTTCTCCGGGCACTCCGGTTTCCTCCCACATCCCAAAAACATGCTTGGTAAGTTAATTGACGACACTAAATTGCCCGTAGGTGTGAATGTGAGTGGAATGGTTGTTTGTTTATATGTGCCCTGCGATTGGCTGGCAACCAGTTCAGGGTGTATCCCGCCTCCTGCCCGATGATAGCTGGGATAGGCTCCAACACGCCCGCGACCCTAGAGCTCAAATATGTCCAGTATAGCAGAGAGTTCTTTAGATTTTTTTCCCATGTTATTTTCAACATGAATGTTAAAGTCTCTCATTATGACAAAAAAAAGTTGTAGTCAGTACAAATAGCTGACATCAGTTCTGAAAAATCCTCCATAAATTTTATATCTTGGCTGTCTATAAATTATTAAAACAATAACCTTTGGGTCACCTTTCACTAAAAAAATCATAGATCTTCAAAATAGCTAAAATCACTGAGTATAATTTCTTTACACTAAAAGAATGACTTAAAAATAAAAACCATACCACCCCCGTTTTTCCCTGTCGCAGGGCACATATAAACAAACAACCATTCAACACTTGTTCATAAAATTAAATTAAATTGCTGGTGTTGCCTCATTTAAAATGGTATTACAACTACTTTTTGTTTGTTTGTTGTTGTTGTTTTGTTTTTTTGTTTGTTTTTTGTTTTTGTCCTGTTCGGCTGTTAGGTCAAGCAGAATGGAAGATCTGTATCCATCTTATGTCGGAACAGTTTTGCTGTGTCACAGTGGGGTTTTTCAGCTTCCGCTGTGGTTTCTTAGTATTATAATTTATGTTTATTGAGAATCAAAATCAATCAGTCAACAGAACAAAGTTTCGAGAGGGGAGAGAGAAACAAAGACAAAAGACAAAGCACTAATTGTGAACAGGATGAGAAAAGTAAACCATTATATATCTACAACAATGAAACATTAGATATGAGTGTGAGGGAAGGACAAGATAGAACAGGACAAGGACAGGAGAAGAAGCATTCAGGACAAGGGTCGTGAACCCGGTTGTACAACTGAAGTGTGGTGGGATTGACTATGTAATTTATAAAAGTCTATAGGACAAGAATGTGAGTGAGGGGATACACAAGCAATTTGCAAATTCATGAGTTATTTGTCGCAATAAGTGAGTGGCCCCACAACCAGCGAAAGAGTCCCTGGGATGTGTGCCTGCGGACACATGCAAGTGAATTGACACCGTTTAACATGCAAAAAGACTGACAGAAGTGTCCTGTAATTGCTGTGCCTGCACCGGGGACTCTGAGGACCCCACCCAATCAATCGAGGGGTGGGATCGGGCCTAGGTGTCCACCCGAGAGCAGCCCAGTGGATGGGACACGTTCCATACTGAGGGACCCAGGGCGGTCTGCCACCCCCACCAAGGCGCCCCGACAACAGGCCACCCAATGGAGGCCGCAGTGACCCAATGACAACCCCCCCCCCCCAGCCGCCCCCCCCCCCCCCCCCAGCTGCCCCACACACCCCTTCACCCCCAGGAGAGCCAGACTTCTCCCCAACCTGCAGGGCCCACGATGCAGCCAGTCCCCGCCGACCCAGAGTGTGGGAGAGTGACCCTTGTTTGTTGGAAAGGAGGGCGGATAGGGGCACCCGACAAGGAAACGGTAATGGGGGTGGGGGGACCCAGGGAGCAGCCGTGGGTCATGAGAGGGGAGTGTCCTTTTCAAATCTGCAGAAGAATGTGTTCAGGTTGTCGGCTAGTCGCCTAGTGTTCTCAGCTTGGGGGAATCGTTGCTTGTAATCGGTCAACGATTGTAATGCATGCCAGACTGATTTAGAGTCGTTAGCGCAAAACTGTTTTTCCAACTTTGCTGCATAGTTTCTCTTTGCAATGTTAATTTCTTTAGTCAGCTGGTTTCTAGTGTGATGCCGTGTCCCCGCTTCGATATGCGTCCTCCTTAGCTTGGCGAAGTTGCTTAAAATGGAAGATAGAGAGAAGCCCATTAGATACATAGTGGACTGAGTAAAGTGTGTTCTATGGAGCAGTTTCCATTGTATAAACTGTAGATTTGTGTTTTTTGTCATTCTAAATTTATCGTGACATATCTGTATCCAAGAGCTATGGTCAGCGAACATGGAAAGGTCTTCCCATTTGGTGATAGGTAAGTGCATTAATTTAGTGCATTAAATTATTTTTTTTACTTTTGAGAGATTACTTTTACTTTGTGGGAGAAGCTTCACTATTTGCTTGACAAACTCTGGCAGTTCGAGGGTGCTCTGGAGTGTTGTATTCCTTTTTTTTTTACTGCTGCTTTTAATTTATTGTATTGAAGAACGTTTCCACCTGTGATTTGGAATTCTTGGAACAGTTCATCATGTGTCCTAAAAACATTATTGTTAAATAGTTGTTGTAGGTGGTTAATTCCATGTTGTTCCCATTCATCCATCCATTTTCTACCGCTTATCCGGGTCGGGTCGCGGGGGCAGTAGCTTTAGCAGGGACGCCCAGACTTCCCTGTCCCCAGCCACTTCATCCAGCTCTTCCGGAGGGATCCCGAGGCGTTCCCAGGCCAGCCGAAGGACATAGTCTCTCCAGCGTGTCCTGGGTCGTCCCCGGGGTCTCCTCCCGGTGGGACGTGCCCGGAACACCTCACCAGGGAGGTGTCCGGGAGGCATCTGAATCAGATGCCCCAGCCACCTCATCTGGCTCCTCTCAATGCGGAGGAGCAGCGGCTCTACTCTGAGATCCTCCCGGATGACCGAGCTTCTCACCCTATCTCTAAGGGAGAGCCCGGACACCCTGCGGAGGAAACTCATTTCGGCCGCTTGCATCCGGGATCTCGTTCTTTCGGTCACGACCCACAGCTCATGACCATAGGTGAGGGTAGGAAAGAAGATGTTGTTCCCATGTACTAAAATATCCATCCATCCATCCATCCATCCATCCATTTGCTGAGCCGCTTCTCCTCACTAGGGTCGCGGGCGTGCTGGAGCCTATCCCAGCTATCATCGGGCAGGAGGCGGGGTACACCCTGAACTGGTTGCCAGCCAATCGCATGGCACATATAAACAAACAACCATTTGCACTCACATTCACACCTACGGGCAATTTAGAGTTGTCAATTAATTTACCATGCATGTTTCAGGGATGTGGGAGGAAACCGGAATGCCCGGAGAAAACCCACGCAGGCACGGGGAGAACATGCAAACTCCACACAGGCGGGGCCGGGGATTGAACCCCAGACCTCAGAACTGTGAGGGAGACGCTCTTACCACTCGCCCCACCATACCGCCTGTACTAAAATATAAGCGTGTGTGTGATTAATTTCGAAATCTGGATTATACCAGATTGGGGAGATTTTACTGGGAGCTAATTGAGATCCTGTAGACTTTAAACTTTGCCACCAAGCCATTAGGTCAGACATGCCCAAAGTCCGGCCCCCGGGCCAAATCTGGCCCGTGTTCATATTTCCACTGCCCCGAAGCCTCTGTCATAAAACCAATAATATGTGGCCCGGCAGTACAAAATACACGCGCAATTTTATATTTCACCACAGGATGGCAGTTAACTTGTGGCTGAACTCTCGCGGGGCCGTTTTGCGCATGATCTGTTTTTTGCCCATTTCTAAAATGGCAACTGGAAGTAAGAAAAGAAAAGTTGATAGCGAGGGCCGACGTTTCCAGGACAAATGGAAGTCTGAATATTTTTTTCACTGAGTTTAGAAACAACTGCGTCTGCCTAATTTGCCAAGAGACTGTGGCTGTGTTCAAGGAGTTCAATATAAAGAGGCACGACCAGACGGAACATGCTAATTACGACAAGCTAACTGGGAACGAACGCAGTAAAAAATTGAAGCAACTGGAAGCTGGTTTAACGGCACAGCAACACTTTTTCACAAGAGCCAGTGAGTCGAATGAAAATACAACAAAGGCAAGCTATGAGGTGGCAACGCTGATTGCCAAGCACTGCAAACCTTTTTCTGAGGGTGAATTTATTAAAGACTGTGTGATGAAAATGGTGGAGAACATTTGTCCTGAGAAAAAGCAACAGCTCGTAGCACTGTGGCACAAAGGATCGAAGAAGTTTCTTCTGATATTAAGAGACAGTTGGACGCAAAAGGAGTGGAGTTTGAATTTTTTTCGTGAGCCTGTGACGAAAGCATGGATGCATCCGACAGCGCTCAGTTACTGATTTTTTTTAGAGGAGTGGACAGTGAAATGAACATGCGTGAAGAGCTACTTGACCTCCAGAGCCTTAAGGACCAAACAAGAGGGAAATATTTATTTGCTTCTGTTTGTTCCGCCGTACATGACATAAAATTAAAGTGGAATAAAATCTCGGGGATTATTACGGATGGCGCACCTGCCATGGTTGGCGAGCACAGTGGATTATCAACCCTAGTGTGTAACAAAGTAAGCGAAGAAGGAGGTAAAGCTACAAAACTCCATTGTATTATTCACCAAAAAGTTCTATGTGCCAAACCGTTTCCGTGGAGCTCAGTGACGTTCCAGCCCACCTGCAGCTGGAGCTCATTGAGCTGCAGTGTGACACAGAGTGTCGCAGCCGGTACCAACAACTCCCTCTTGTCAACTTTTACCAGCAGCTGGATAAAGAAGAAAATGAGAAAGAAAATGTTGAGCTTGTTTGGCTCGACATAATTGTGTGAGAAGACATTCTTAGTCATGAACATGAATAAGAACCGCGTGAGGACAAGAATAAGTGACTCCCACCTGCGTGACATCTTGCGCATTAAAACCACCGCTTTTGAGCCAGACCTGCCCCATTTACTGCAGTCGAGATCTCAGTATCACCCTTCACATTAATGCAAACATGTTGTTTGTTGATTCTGATGAATAAAGTTTGAGTTTGAGTCAAATTTCATAAAAATACTTTATTTTGCATTTCATAAATTTTTATTTTAACCTTCATTTATCCTGATCTACCGAGCAGCAGACAGCATAGTAAAACAGTAAAATAAAAATACAAAAAAGCATTCCCCTCGTCGGTAGCATGTAAAATTAATGCTGGCCCGCATGACAATTTTTTTACGGCAATGTGGCCCCTGACCCAAAAAGTTTGGGCACCCCTGCTGTAGGGAAACCGTAAAACTACAGGACTAAATTTAGGCAATCTGCCAACACGCATTGGGCCAGCGTGGCAGATTAGGGCCTATTACCTTCTTCATGGCAGTACAACGAAAAACACGGCCCTCATTCCCCGGAGGCCAAAGAGCCTCTGCGTACGACAGTGGGCAGACAAGCTTGGCGGCAGAGGGTGCTAAGAATCATCGGGCTAATTATGGCTGCTTACGGACAAAGGACTTGGCTATACTAGACCAGAATACGGTTACTCTTACAAACATTTCAGGTCAACCAAAGGACAATCTTTAAAAGTAGCAAGGAAGAAGTACTTTATCAATAAATGGAACGGAAAGTTTACATGGAAAAGCCCCAAAGGTAACACTAGAATCATAGACTACATCCTGTCCAACGACAAAGGGGAATTTACGGATTGCACCGCCCTAAAAAAATTTCCCATTGGAAGTGATCACAGATTGGTCCGGGTCAAAGTGAAAATCAACTGTTAACTTGAACGAAATAAATTTCTAAAAGAGCAAGCTTACCAAATTAAACTTAATTCAAGAAAGAAGCAACGAGTTTCAAATACTTTTGGCTAATCGCTTTAAAGCTCTTTTAACACTAAAAGACAGAGATTTGTCAATACACAATGACGAAATTGAAAACGGCATTGTTCTAACTGAGCACAAAGTAGCGCCATCAACGAGAAAGACCACAACATCCAGAATATCTAAAGCTACTTTCAGCTTAATGAAAAAGCCATGCGAAAAGAAGAAAAGGGCCAGCATTATCAACAAAATTTAATATGTTGAATTGTGCAAGACTATTCAGAAAAAGATACAAGAAGAATTGAGAACTTACAATGTTAGGCTTTTTCAGACAACGCTTGAAACTGGACATGGAATAAAAAACATTAAACGCGCATTAATTCGCACGACACAGCCGCGTACCTTAGAGACATTGACTTTTACCTTAAAGGATTTCCTTCCGCTACTACAGACGATAGATTGTACCTTATTAGAGTTACATCTAACCAGGAAGTAAGTAGCTTAATCAAACGACAACCGCCACATGTATTGTCAAACTATCAAGCCCTCTGTCAGGCTTTGTCTCAAGAATTTGACGAGGCTTTCTGGCGGCTCTTACTGTTAAACAGGAGCCCCTCGAAACACCACAAGCTTATTACTGTCGTTTGCATAAAGCGTGACCGTAAATTTAAACAAACCCAAGATGGAGGAAGACAGACATTTTAAAACTCTTTTTGTTGAAAACATGCATCCATATGTAAAGCAACATTTGGGGCTAGCAACATGTTCCCGCACGCTGTCCAGCTCACAACTTAACGACCTAGCTGCTAAAGGCTTTGCTATTCATAAAAAGACCAACACAAAGCGATCAGATCACAATAGTTGTGGCTTGAGCTACCAAAATAATGACGCACGCCAAAACTTTTAACATTTGCGGAAAAAAACTAACGCCTGGTCCAGTTCGCTTGAATGCGACAAGCCCAAAAGTCATGTATTCTCCTTCACAACCCCACAAGGGGTCACTAACAAAGAATCGGGTACTGCTGCACATACTATCCTTGAGATCATCCGCAGCTTGGCGAATAATATGAAGCAAGACCTACGACAGCCTGAGCCACTGCTCGGCCAGCCCGCTGTGATTGTCTGTTCTGACATCAACGTCTCTGTGCACGGCTGATTCTCCAATTAGTGATGACAAGCGTCCCGTCCAACAGACCGTGGGTAAGCACATAACTGACCACTGCGATGACCAGGAACACCCGTTACGAAAATCTAAATTCGAGGACCAAAAGCAAGTTCGACAATCACACCTCGACAGTCTCCGACCATACCCTGTGACTCACTGAATGACTCCAGCTACCTGTCAAACAAAAAAGACAAGCAGCCATTTCAGCATCTTCTCGGGCTCAGACAAGACTCCGCCCAGGATGCACCATGCACAAAACACAGGATGGTCAACACGGTGAGACCGGACCGGGCAAGCAAGTCCAGCCTCCATGACAGCATCCTTGCTTCACCAAGTCCGCCAACACAGATGCTCAACCAAGACATAGGTGAAACCAAATACGCTGCTCCGCTGCAAACCACTAACATAACGACCAAAATAAAACACATCCATAGCGCCCCCAACGGTAACGTTTGTAGCCTTACTACTATCGAGAGACAACTTCGGGAATTGCAATCCAAAATCCCAACCACCCGACAACGCATGGCTAACAAAGTAGTCAATTCCTGGTTGATAAGCAACCTGCTAAAAGTAGCAATTTTAGTTCTCAACATTTGCTGTGTAATTTTAAACCAAAATAGGCAGGCCATAACCACGCTGTCATCTGCGCTCCTAACGGTTTATGCTCACAGATTGCTAACATGTTGATAAACGAGAGACTATGTGAAATTGCTCCCTTTCTCGACAACTTGGCAAAAGATAGAACTCTCCCACATTTGGGACCCCTCAGCTCTATTAAAATCACTTGGTCTACGGCCCTGGCAGGCCCCACCAATCCGGCCCACCTCAGGTTTTTCTGTACGTGTCATGAACGGAACAGAGGCTAGGACCCAAAAATGCAAGACTCCAAAACAAATGGACAGTTTCCAAAAAGAGAGGTTTAATAGACGGGCATAGGTCGGTACACGGGCAGGCAATCCAAGAAGGGCAACAGTATCCAAGAACATGAGGCAAAGAGGCAAGGTCGATAATCGGAACAGGGTCAAAGTCTTACTGTGAGTCTGTGACAAGGAATGCTGGAACGTGACGACAAGGTACAACGAACTGGCAAAGAGTGGGAATGAGACACGAGGTTAAATACAATCGGTAATTAGGTATGAACGAGGCACAGGTGGTGAAGATGCTCACAGGAGCAGGTGTGTGAGAAACGAGAGAGAGGAAGACAAAACCTGGAACACACGCACACACACACACACACACACACACACACACACATGACAGTACCCCCCCCCCCCCCCCCCCTTAACGGCCGGCCCCAGACGGCCCTGGGGCCCCTGGATGCGCAACGTGGAAGTCCCGAATGAGCGAATCATCCATGATAAACGCAGACGGTACCCATGAACGTTCCTCAGGCCCATAGCCCTCCCAGTCCACCAGATATTGAAACCCCCTCCCCCTCCGACGAGACGACAACAGCCGCTTCACAGCGAAGACAGGGCCCCCATCCACAAACCGGGGAGGAGGAGGGGGCCTGGAAGGTGGGACCAGAGGGGACTCCCGGTCTGGTTTGAGTAGGCTGACATGAAAAGCAGGGTGGACCCGCATCGACCTTGGGAGCCTCAGCTTCACGGTGACAGGGTTGATGATCTTTGTGATGGGGAAGGGCCCAACGAACCTGGGAGCGAGCTTCTTGGACTCCACCCGGAGTGGAATATGTTTGGTCGAGAGCCAAACTCGCTGACCCACTTTGTAGTTCGGGGCCGGTGTCCTCCGACGGTCAGCAGCGGCTTTGTAGGACCGTCCCTGGCGCAGCAGCATCTGTCGGGCTCGCTCCCAGGTCCTCCTGCAGCGTCTCACCAAGGTTAATGCCGCTGGAACTGTGGACTCAGGGGCTATGGCAGGAAACAGAGATGGTTGGTAACCATGCACAACGTGAAAAGGCGAGAGACCAGTGGATGCAGAGGGGAGGGAATTGTGGGAGAATTCGACCCAAACCAATTTCTGAGACCAGGATCGCGGATCCTGTGAAGCGAGACATCGGAGCCCCGTCTCCAGGTCCTGGTTCAGCCTCTCGGTTTGGCCGTTGGTTTCAGGATGAAACCCAGATGACAGACTGACGGTAGCACCTATGAGATTGAAAAACTCCTTCCAAAATTACGAAATGAATTGGGGACCCCTATCAGACACCACATTCTTGGGGAAACCATGGAACTTAAAAACCTGATTAATCATCAGCTCGGCAGTGTCTTTAGCTGAGGGGAGTTTTGGAAGTGCAATGAAGTGTGCCATCTTAGAGAACCTGTCAACAACTGTAAGAATGGTGGTATTTCCTTTAGAGGCCGGTAATCCTGTCACAAAGTCTACGGAAATGTCTGACCAAGGACGTTGTGGTATTGGCAGGGGTCGCAACTCCCCAGAAGGACGTTGATGAGAGGGCTTGTTGGCAGCACATACCTGGCAAGCATTGACATAATCAATAACATCCCTCCTAATATTAGGCCACCAAAAGCGCTGTTCGACCACTGATTGAGTCTTGGCAATGCCTGGGTGACATACAGTGCGGTTCGTGTGAGCCCAGTGGATGACTCTTCCCCTTAAGGTCGGAACCACATAAAGCCTGTTTTCAGGGCAATCATCAGGGCTAGGAGTGTCTTTCAGAGCCCCTTTAACCGCCGTTTCAATGTCCCAAACAAAAGCGGAAATAAAACATGACTTGGGCAAAATAGTCTTTGGCTCGGACAAAGAATTCTCTTCGGAGAAAATGCGTGACAAAGCATCTGGCTTACCATTTTTAGAACCGGGTCGGTAGGATAGCGTGAAATTAAATCTAGTAAAGAACAGAGCCCATCTAGCCTGCCTCGCATTTAATCTTTTAGCAGTCTTAATATACTCAAGGTTCTTGTGATCTGTCCATACTAAAAACGGAGTCTGTGCCCCCTCTAGCCAGTGCCTCCGCTCCATCAAAGCCACCATGACTGCCAACATTTCACGGTCACCAATGTCATAATTTTTCTCAGCTGGGGTCAGTTTTTTGGAGAGAAAAGCACAAGGATGTAATTTATCATCCTTGAGAGATTTCTGGGAGAGCACTGCTCCTATTCCGGCATCAGACGCATCGACTTCTACCACAAACTGCTGTTGGAGATCTGGCAAAGTAAGGATGGGAGCGGAGGTAAAGCTCGACTTAAGTTTTTGAAACGCTGCCTGACAAAGCGGGTTCCATGCAAAAGGTTTGTGTGGCGAGGTAAGATCATGCAAAGGAGAGGCTATAGAACTGAAATTCCTGATGAATTTTCTGTAGAAGTTTGCGAACCCTAAGAACCTTTGTACATCTTTGCGTGACGTGGGAGTAGGCCAATTAATTACTGCATCGACTTTGCAAGGGTCCATTTTGACTTCACCTTGAGCCAGGACAAAACCCAGAAAATAAACTGACGCCTTGTGGAACTCACATTTCTCAGCCTTAGCATATAGTTGGTTCTGCAGTAACTGCTGCAAAACAGAGCGGACATGAATAATGTGAGTCTCCTCATCCGGGGAGAAAATCAAAATGTCATCCAAATAAACAAAAACATAAACATTCAGCATGTCATGCAGGACATCATTGACGAGGTTCTGGAAAACAGATGGAGCGTTAGTAAGCCCAAAAGGCATTACCAAATATTCATAATGTCCTGTTGGTGTGTTAAATGCTGTTTTCCATTCATCCCCCTCCCTTATTCTGACTAGATGATATGCATTTCTTAAGTCCAGTTTGGTGAAAACCTTGGCTCCCTCCAGGAACTCAAAGGCGGTGGAGATGAGAGGAAGAGGGTACCTGTTTTTTACAGTGATATCGTTGAGACCCCGGTAATCGATACAGGGTCGCAGGGTCTTGTCTTTCTTGTCCACAAAGAAAAATCCTGCTCCCGCAGGGGATGAAGATGGGCGAATGATCCCGGCTGCCAGTGATTCCTCCACGTACTCCTTCATGGCCTTGTGTTCCGGCCCTGAAAGAGAGAACAACCTGCCTCGTGGGGGTGTGGTTCCAGGCAGCAAGTCAATAGCACAGTCATAAGGTCTGTGGGGTGGAAGGGATTTGGCCTTGGACTTGGAAAAAACGTCTTTAATATCCTGGTAACAGGTGGGCACTTGAGATAAATCAGGATCCCCAGATGGGGTCTGTGGATTGTCCTTAGAAACATGACCCTGAACATCACATGGCGGCTTGAAACAGTTCCGGGCGCAATTGCTGCCCCATGACATAATCTGCCCAGAGGACCAGTCAATCTGGGGGTTATGTAATCTCAACCATGGGTTCCCTAAAATAAGGTCCTGATTCATGGCGTCAAAAACATGAAAACTAATGCGTTCCGAGTGAGAATCGGGAAATGTCAATGTGAGTGTTTGAGTGCGGTGAGTGATTTTGCCCATAAAACTCCCGTCTGCAGCATAGGTGTTGCGGTGGCGTTTTATTTCAAAGGTTCTAAGGTGCATACATTTAACGAGGATGGAGTTGAGTAAGTTTGCGTCAGAACCAGAGTCAATTAATACAGGTGTATGAATTTCTTGATCAGGAGAGCATAGTGTCACTTTAGGAAGAACCGGTGTAGGGTCTTCCTTCATCAAATTCAGACTCACCTCTCCCGTGCCCTTGCTACCGGCACCGGCAACTTTGACGTGACAGTTGCTCACGGAATGACCCAACTGACCGCAGTAGAAGCACCGCCCTTCCCTCAGCCGGCGTTGACGTTCCTCAGGGGAGAGACAGAACCTGCCCAGTTGCATGGGTTCCTCCGTGGGGACGTTAGCCAGTGGGCTGAGACCGGAACCAGGGGATCTGCCTTGGTTTGGCTGGTCACCGAGGCTTGTCCTCAAAGTGCGCGGTGACGCAGCCTTCCGCCGATCTCCATCCAGCTCGCGATCCAAAAGCCTCTTGTCGATTTTTACGGCGAGAGCGATGAGAGTGTCCAAGTCGGTCGGCAGGTCTAGCGGCACCAAATGATCCTTGACGGCGGGGGATAGTCCTTGAAAAAAGGCATCGAGTAGCGCCCGATTATTCCAATGACTCTCAGCTGCTAGAATGCGAAACTCAATCGCGTAATCTGACACCCTGCGCATGCCTTGTCGTAAGGTGACAAGGGAGCGAGCTGCCTCACGATCAGGAGTGGAAAATTGAAAAATTTGCTCCATAGTCTTTACGAAAAAAGCCCATGAATGACACGTGGCGGAATTGCGGCTCCATTCAGCAGTAGCCCACGCCTCCGCACGACCAGTCAGGTGGGAAATGACGAAAGCGATCTTTGCCCGCTCGGTGGGGAAGGCAGCTGCCTGGAGCTCAAAGTGGAGTTCGCACTGCGTGATGAACGGCTTAATGTTCCCAGAATTTCCCGAGAACCTCTCCGGTCGAGAGAGCTGTGGGCAGACAGCAGCGGAGGTGGCAGGTGGCTGCATGTTGACTGTTTCACATGGAAATACCGTGGCGGTATTGGGTGTGGTGCCAACTGGTTCCTTTTCTTGGGTAATTTTCATAAGAAGTTCAAACTGTGAGGCCACCTGTCTCATCATATTGTCCTGATGCCTTGACAGTCCCTCTAGATGAAGGTGGAGGGCAGCAAGCTGCTCATCCTGCTTCGAGAGGCGTTGACCCTGCGCTTGAAGAGCTTTGGGCACCGGGTCTGAGTCTGCTGGGTCCATGTTATGGCCAGTTCGTTCTGTCATGAACGGAACAGAGGCTAGGACCCAAAAATGCAAGACTCCAAAACAAATGGACAGTTTCCAAAAAGAGAGGTTTAATAGACGGGCATAGGTCGGTACACGGGCAGGCAATCCAAGAAGGGCAACAGTATCCAAGAACATGAGGCAAAGAGGCAAGGTCGATAATCGGAACAGGGTCAAAGTCTTACTGTGAGTCTGTGACAAGGAATGCTGGAACGTGACGACAAGGTACAACGAACTGGCAACGAGTGGGAATGAGACACGAGGTTAAATACAATCGGTAATTAGGTATGAACGAGGCACAGGTGGTGAAGATGCTCACAGGAGCAGGTGTGTGAGAAACGAGAGAGAGGAAGACAAAACCTGGAACACACGCACACACACACACACACACACACACACACATGACAGTACGAGCTCCACAGCTCTGCATGTCAATCCTGAGTTCCAAAGAAAAAACGTTCTGGTCACTTGCACAATCAGCAATGCCCTCAAAGATGGCACGTTGCATCGTGAGGATGCCACTTGGTACCACCTACCATCCAGCAGTTACGACGGCCAAATTGTGATTTCCAAGTTTCTCAAACAGCACAAATTTGAATTTGACCCTGAAACGCTGGAACAAATTACATTTGAAGGAACTCGGGCGTGGCGGCACGGTAGCCGACTGGTTAGAGCGTCATCCTCACAGTTCTGAGGACCCGGGTTCAATCCCCGGCCCCGCCTGTGTGGAGTTTGCATGTTCTCCCCGTGCCTGCGTGGGTTTTCTCCGGGCACTCCGGTTTCCTCCCACATCCCAAAAACATGCATTAATTGGAGACTCTAAATTGCCCGTAGGTGTGAATGTGAGTGCGGATGGTTGTTTGCTTGTATGTGCTTTGCAATTGGGTGGCAACCAGTTCAGGGTGTACCCCGCCTCCTGCCCGATGACAGCTGGGATAGGCTCCAGCACGCCCGCGACCCTAGTGAGGAGAAGCGGCTCAGAAAATGGATGGATGGATGGGAACTCGGGCGTTTGACATCACCAACACTAAGGTGTCAAAACCCCTGTTTGCACATTCCTGCTGTATTACAGACCTTAACTTATTGGCCCTAACCATCCTATACCACTACATGATTTTCAGCCTCGCCTCTCTGCTCTACCGAAAGACCCAGGAGCGGCGGCACTGCTCAGAACAGCACTCCAATGCTTGCCTGAGGTGTTCCGGTGGAAAGGAATGGCTGAGCTCAAATATGTCCCAGCTTAAACCATGCAGGAGATCCTCCCCCTCTAACCGAAGGTTCCCGGACCTCCTCGCTTCCTCTCTGACTTAGGCTAAGATTCCTTTCCTTTGTACAGACTAGAACACCTGCCTTACACCTCTTCTTTTTGGTTACTATTTGAATGATTCACCCCTTATAGTAGTTTTGTTTTTCTTTTTCTTTTTTTTGGGAGACTCCCTCTGTTTTGCTAGGGAGGAGCTGGGCTGAAGGACTTTTTCTTTCTTTTTCCCTTCTTGTCTCCTCTTTCTCTTATTTTTTAAGAGCCCTACAAAGACTCTTCGTCAACGTTCAGAATCAGAATCAGAATCATCCTTATTTGCCAAGTATGTCCAAAAAAACACACAAGGAATTTGTCTCCGGTAGTTGGGGCCGCTCTAGTACGACAACAGACAGTCAATTGGCAGAGAACAGAGACATAAAGACAATGAGAAAAACAGTCACTAGTAATTTTTATTTATTTTTTTGACAATTGTGCAAAAGATGCAAGTCCTCTAACACTAAGAGCAGTTTGAATGACTAATGTAGCAATAGTCTGGTGCAATGACCATTGTGCAAAGGGCGCCGAGACTTCAAGGAGTGTATGCAGTTTAAAGTGAAGAGTAATGTGACAATCTGGGACAATCTTGGTTGTGCAAATGTTGCAGATACTCCTTAATCAGTGTGCAAATGGAGCAGATGCTACTCTGGCATGAGTGGCCAGTATTGTTCAACAACAGATATACAAATAGTGCAGCATGGCGAGACTACTACAGTGAGTGCACGAGTAATGTATAATTGGCCCGACAGAAATGTGACAACAAACTCAAGACAAAAAATTGGCAGCATGTTGCAATGGAATTGTAGGTTAGCCATTTAAGAAGTTGATGGCAAGACGGAAGAAGCAGTTGGAATGTCTGCTTGTTCGAGCTTGCATTGACTGGTAGCGCCTACCTGAGGGAAGGAGCTGGAGCTGGAAGAGCTGGTGACCGGGATATGGAGGGTCCAAGAGGATTTTGCATGCACTTGTCTTAGTTCTGGCACCGTGCAAGTCCTCAAGGGTAGGCAGGGGGTACCGACAATCTTTTCAGCAGTTTTGATTGTCGGAGTTTGTCCTTTTTTGTAGCAGTACCAAACCAGACTGTGGTGGAAGAACACAGGACGGATTCGATGACCGCTGTGTAGAACTGCCTCAACAGCTCCCATGGCAGGCTGTGCTTCCTCAGAAGCCGCAGAAAGTACATCCTCTGCTGGGCCTTTTTGAGGACGGAGTTGATGTTGATCGCCCACTTCAGGTCCTGAGAGACTGTAATTCCCAGGAACTTGAAGGTCTCGACGGTTGACACAAGTCAGCTGGACAACATGAGGGGCAGCTGTGGTGATGGATGCCTCCTGAAGTCCACGATCATCTCTACAGTCTTGAGCGTGTTCAGCTCCAGGTTGTGTCGGCCACACCACAGCTCCACTTCCTGTCGATATGCAGATTCGTCACCGTCTTTGATGAGGCCTATCACAGTGGTGTCATCTGCAAACTTCAGCAGTTTGACAGCCGGGTGGCTTGAGGTGCAGTCGTTTGTGTAGAGAGAGACGAGCAGCGGAGAGAGGACACAACCTTGGGGTGCACCAGTGCTATGCTGCGTGTGGATGAGGTGGCCTCCCCCAGCCTCACTGCCTTGAGGCAGCATGAGGACACAAGGTCCGGGCCTACCGTTTTGTTTGTCTTTTGTTGTTTGAAGATGCGTCTTACATCCTGTTCGTGGGAGGTCAACGCAGAAGTCAGAGGTGTGATGGTGATCGGTGGCGGGGCTGGGTGGGTGTGGGGTGTTAAAGTGTCATTTTCAAATCTGCAGTAGAAGGTATTCAAGTCGTTGGCTAGTATGCTATTGTTCTCAGCTTGGGGTGATCGTCGCTTGTAATTGGTCAGCGATTGGAATGCATGCCAGACCGATTTTGAGTCGTTAGTGCTAAAGTGTTTTTCCAACTCTGCTGCATTTGCAATGTTAATTTCTTTAGTCCGCTGGTTTCTCTGCTGCATTTGCAATGTTAATTTCTTTAGTCTGCTGGTTTCTTGTGCGATTATACAGGGCCCTGTCCCCGGTCTGATATGCACCCTCCTTAGCTTGGCGACATTGCTTAAGTTTGGCAGTGAACCACGGCTTGTTGTTCAATGATGACTGTCCACAAAAAGATGTCAAAATGGACGACTATGTCCTAGACGTTGTTGACAACTAAATCTATTTAGCCCAACTAACAATAGATAGAAATACAAGCACTGAAGTTGAACGCCGCATAAAGCTTGCCTGGCAGGCTTTTTGAAGGCTTTGTATTATATTCAAGAACAATCTTCGCATTTGCTTGACAAGAAAAGTTTTCGATAAATGTATTTTACCAGTCCTCACTTCTTTTCGTTTTGGCTTGTCCCGATAGCTTGGCTTGTCCCAACCCCCCCTCATGTCTTCCCTCACTACATGCATCAACCTTCTCTTTGGTCTTCTTCTAGCTCTCTTGCCTGGCAGCTATATCCTCATCACCCTTCTACCAATATACTCAATATCTCTCCTCTGGACGTGTCCAAACCATCGAAGTCTGCTCTCTCTAACATTGTCTCCAAAACATTTAACCTTCGCTGTACCGCTGATGAGCTAATTTCTAATTATATCCAACCTGCTCACTCCGAGAGAGAACCACAGCATCTTCATTTCCGCCACCTCCAGTTCTACTTCCTGTTTTCTCTTCAGTGCCCCTGTCTCTAATCCGTACATAATGGCTGGCCTCACCACTGTTTTATAATCTTTGCCCTTCATCCTAGCAGAGACTCTTCTGTTACATAATACACCTGACACCTTCCTCCACCCGTTGCAACCTGGTTGGACTCGTTTCTTCACGTCCTTACCTTATCTTCACTCATCATTGGTCTGGACTGTTGACCTCAAGTATTTAAAGTCCTCCTCCCTCGCTATCGCTTCTCCCTGTCGCCTCACTCTTCCCCCTCCACCCATCTCATTGATGCACATATATTCTGTTTTACATCGATTAATCTTCATTCCTCTCCTTTCCAGTGCATGCCTCTGCCTTTCTAACTGTTCCTCCACGTGCTCCCTGCTTACACTGCAGATCACAATGTCATCCGCAAACATCATGGTCCATGGGGATTCTAGTCTAACCTCATCTGTAAGATTATCCATCACCACTGCAATCAGGAAGGGGCTCCACCTTAAATTCCTCTGTCACACCTGCAGCACACCTCACCACTGTTCCGCTGCCCTCATACATGTCCTGTATTATTCTAACGTACTTCTCTGCCACTCCTGACTTCCACATGCAATACCACAGTTCCTCTCTGGGTACTCTGTCACACGCTTTCTCTCGATCTATAAAGACACAATGTAGCTCCTTCTGACATTCTCTGTACTTTTCCAACAACATCCTCAAGACAAATAATGCATCTGTTCTACTCTTTCTAGATATGAAACCATATTGTTGCTCGCAAATACTCACATCTGTCCTGAGTCTAGGCTCCACTACTCTTTCCCATAACTTCATTGTGTGGCTCATCAGCTTTATTCCTCTATGGTTACAGCTCTGCGCATCACCCTTGTTCTTAAAGATGGGCACCAGCACACTTTTCCTTCATTCCTCAGGCATCGTCTCACCTGCTGTAATTCTGTTGAACAAGGTGGTCAAAAACTCCACAGCCACCTCTCCTAGATACTTCCATACCTCCACAGGAATGTCATCAGGACCAACTGCCTTTCCATTTGTCATCCTCTTCATGGCTTTCTAATTTCCCCCTTACTAATCATTGTCACTTCCTGGACCACCTCAAAAATAGTTAAGGGGTTGGAGGATAACGTCGTTTGCATTATCTTTCGTTCCCTGGGGTCAGTTGTGGTATGTATGTGGTAAATAAGGATGTTTAGTTAGCATGAAAATAGGGCACCACGTCGTTGATTAGCTAACGGCAGGGAAAACGACGAAAAACCTTGTGGATCAATCTTTTTCTGAAAGGGTTGCCACAGTTATATAAAATGAGTTCTTGATTGCAGAGGTCAATATTCTTGACACAGACACACACAGTACACAAGAGAATTCTTGATATGTGGAACATTTATTGTGAAACTACAGGGAAAATGGGGACAAATGCAAAGGGAGTTAACTACTTAATAAAAAAAAACAAGAGTAACAACACAGCGGAAAATAGAGTGAATGGCTTAATGGCGTGAGATGAGCATGTACGAACTGATGAGTGTTGAGAAAGAATAAAGTTGGGACCTGTGAGATCGTTAAAGCCACCCCAAGCAACTATGCACTTATTTGTACTTATTCTGGTAGTTGGTGCAATGTTTACTCACTATTTGTAAGTCACATGGTCACCGACTCAGAGGCGTTCTTTCTCAGGCGGGAACCCGGCAGTTAAAAAGAAAATAAAGTTGGGAAGAAGATGAAGAAATGGAAGAAAAACGGGGAAAGGACCCCAAAAATGAAAATTGGTGGTCATGCAGATGCAAGGAGTTGCGCTCGTAACTTTCCTGCCATTGGGCTTGGTGGTGGGTCAGGCTTTTTGCTTGATTGAGAGATGCAGACTGGTGCATGTTTGTACCGGCATGGGATTTCCCCAATTTTATTATTCAGTTGCTGCTGGGGGGTGTCCGTGTTCCATCATTGAGAAGTGACCAGTTTTCTGTATCTTTTCAATCTGCTGAGTGGGCGTTTAGGGCTGATAAGAGTGGGATTGTTCTTTTTTTGAACAGTCAACAATCATCCTTCCTCCCCCAGCCGAGCTGTGGGTCACGAGAAGACAACGCAAACCTTCTTGGGGAAACCTGTGTCTGTCTCCATGGTGTATTGTTTGTTCTTAGATTTTAGGTGGGAAGAGCTTTGGAAGTATCCATGTAAGTCAAAACAGACATTCTGCCGGCTTGTGGGCTTATATCAGGAATGTTTGGGGTTGGGCAGGGTGGAAAGAAAAAGTAGGTATTAGGGTGGGTGGTGGGTTTTCACATTTCTCTTGGCTTGACTCCTGGGGACCCCACACCTCCATGCCACGACAACCTTTGGGCCCAGGCTTTCTCTCCCCTCTCTTGGTGCTCTTGCCCGTTCTTGCTCATGACGCGCGTTTAACATGGGCTCACTTTGGTGGGCTATAACCGTTTTTTTGTGGCTGCTGGCTCCTGCGTTGGGCCCTGTTGGTGGCTGGAGCTCCCTCGCTGGGTGGGAAGTGGGGGGGTTGGGTGTGGGAGTCGGTGGTCCGGTCCCCGTGCCCTTCCCTTTAGGATTGGTAGGTGCGCTTCTGTTGGGCTCTGGACCTCCCTGGGTCAGTAACGTCCCCCTGGTTGGGTCCCCTGCTGTACAGGCTCACTGACTCGCCCCCCTTGTGGGTGGGACCGGGCTCACCCTTCCTCGATCCGCCGGCTCAGCAACTCTGTACACCAGTTGACGAACATGCATGTGATATGGTGTTCATTTATTAATAAGTTTGATAGACACACACACTATAGGCTTTAATCACGTGTGCTGGGATCACTAACAACACAGGTTTTACGAACATATGAACTCACAGGTTCTTACAAGTGTTTAGACACCCACCCATCTACAAATGACTGTTGTAATGTGACTTGTGTTCAAATATCAAGACTGTCTCACTATTGTTTTGCTTAGGTTCTCACCCCTCAAAACGCTTGTCCACTCTGTCCCTCTGTCTGTCCCCTAAAACCCTTTTCTGCCCGGTTGCATTTTCAATAAACATCAGAATAATTTACAAATTTAGAAAATAAGTAGAGAGTGGGAGGCACGGTGAACGACTGGTGAGCAAATCTGTCTCACAGTTCTGAGGACCGGGGTTCAAATCCCGGCATCGCCTGTGTGGAGTTTGCATGTTCTCACCATGCCCGGGTAATCCGGTTTCCTCCCACATCCCAAAACATGCATGCTAAGTTAATTGAAGACTCTAAAATGTCCTTAGGTGTGAATGTGAGTGTGAATGGGTATTTGTTTATATGTGCCCTGCAATTGGCTGGCCACCAGTTCAGGCTGTAACCCACCTCTCACCCAAAGATAGCTGGAATCTGCTCCAGCACGCCCGCGACCCGAGTGAGGATAAGCGGAACAGAAAATGAAGGGATGGAAGTAGAGGGAGTTGGTTTCGCACCTATTTTCAATCAGCCGTCATCATCTCTGCCTGCATAAAAGCCTGCCAGATCCTGGAAACCCTCGCCAGAGCAATAACGTTCACCCGTGGTACACCAGCCTAGTACTTGCACGGAAGCTACGCTTTATTCACATTATTCTGCTTTTCCAAGTTCTTCCTCGTCTTCAGTGCTCCTTCCCCCACCACCTTCCGAACGCTCCCTGTCTATACGACCCGCCATTACACCATGAAGCTCTCAAGGCTCATTTTTGTATCCAGGATCTTGTTCTTTGGGTCACGACCCACAGTTTGTGAGGTGAGGGTAGGAACGTAGATCAACCGGTAAATAGAGAGCTTCACCTTTCGGCTTAGCTCCTTCTTCACCACAACAGCCCGATACAAAGTCTGCATCACTCCAGACGCTGCACCAATCCACCTGTCGATCTCCCGTTCCATTCTTCCCTCACTCGTGAACAAGACCCCAAGATATTTGAACTTTTCCACTTGGGGCAGGATCTCATCCCCGACCTAGAGAGGGCATGCCACCCTTTTCCAACTGAGGACCATGGTCTCAGATTTGGAGGTGCTAATTTTCATCCCAGCCGCTTCACAGTCGGTTGGAGATCCCTTGCAGGGGTATCCCCTGAAGACTCTTGTCTTCAGGGGATACCCCTGAGATGCTCAATCCCTTGCTCTATGGCAGCTCATTTATTGCAGAGTCAGTGCATTGCAATTTTTTTTTCAAGGAGCTGTAGTACATCTGATGCACATCTCTGAGACTTGTCAGTTTTATAGGCTAAATGATTTAAATGTAGCAACAATGACTCAGGTAAATTGAGCACTTGTTCTGAGAAGGAGAAAAAAAACTTACTGAGTATATGCAATTCAAACATTTGGTAAATCACCAAATTGCTTGAGAGTGGAAAGGACATGACCAGAATGTAACTGTTAAAAACACAAGCTACAGTAAGAGTTTTACTAAATACATTCACAAATACCAACCTTAGCCCGACAAATAGCTAATGTACACACTCGTGTACGTTAAGGTTTATCCCTGTTTTTTCAAGAATTATTTGGGTTTAAGAAAAAAAGTTTTTTTTTTCCCCCATTCATTTTCCTTTCATTTAATTTTTTATTTATTTTATCTGCGGTTTTTCGCTGTTCACGGTTCGGCCCGGTCCCTATCCCCTGAAAATAGTCGAGGTCTCTTTAGTTTTGATCTCTGGAGGCGCCCTTACTCTATGTGTTACGGTAGTAAATGTCATGTTGACATTTTATATGTGACATGATGACATCACCACGCTCGAGAAAGTTGAAGCGGAGCGTGTCGTGTTGAATTGTATGTGTACAAAAATATATATACGTCGGTTGGAGGCTGAAAAGCAAAACGTGTTTTTCTGATTATTTTCCCCACCACGCAAGAAAGCAGCGGAAGAAGTCATCGCTCCACTTGAACTTAACAAGGTCCACTGTCGAATAAATATGTTACAGCGTGAAATTGTTAATCTTAATTGTATGAATTGTTACAGCGTAAAATAGTTTTTTGTCATCTCAGCTGTCCAGATTTTTTGGGCAGGGCTAAAAACTAGCCCGATGATGCACACAGGCTGGGGCGTATACTTTCTAGTGTGAGTTAGTCCTCCCCCACTATCACTGTACTATAACTGTAATTACTGAGCAGCGTCTTTGCGAGTTGCTTAGTAATAATAGCTTAGTCAATTTCTTGCACTACATCTTGCAGTTATCCACCAACCTATGTGGCTCGTTGTCGACAAGCTATATGTCGACGGCCAACTGTTTCGTGGTGCCAAAGTCACGCCCTGGTTCTTCAAGATAAGTACTTCTTTTGATCTGTTGTTTCATTCATTCATTTGTCGCTTTTGCTTAGACAAACAAAAAAAAGGAATGGTCACGTATCGAGAGGTGCTGGATCCAAAAGCAGGCTGAGGCAGATGTAATATGATGAACAGTTTATTAAGGAAAGGGTATTGATGTGGTCCTAGGTGGTTTGGCAGACAGTGGCGTGGAACGGTGGAAGGCAGTGGAGAGGACAGGCGGCTGGCTTGGCGGCAGGAATGATGTGGATCCGAAACACAGGGAGTACACTGGGAACAAGGAGAGACACAGGAGTCAAAAGGGGAATGAGAAATAAAGTGGCTTACTATAGGCAAGTGGGCCGTGGTACCGCTTGAGGTAGCTGCAATATTTTGGCGAGGATGTCCGGGAACAGGCAGGCTTATATGCCGGTGAGGATGAGGCTGATTGGAGACAGGTGCTGAAAATAGAGAGGGGAGGGGGGGGGCAGAGAGAGGCTCCGAGCCCTCCAGGCTCCAATAATGGAACTGCTGGGCAGTATATGACAGGAATCACGCATGCATCCTCACTCCTATCGCTCTGCTTTCCTGCTCTGCTTGTTTCCACACACACTAAACACACAAGTCGCTCAAAACTCTTCTTGCACACTACAAACAACCACCACAGACCATATTATCCCCTTGACACGGTTTGTTTTCTATGTGCAGTGTTTGTTCGTTACCCTTCTATGTACCCTGGCTTTGCTGTACTTTATTGTAGCATCTCTATCACCCTCTCTAAATAACATTTGTCAACACAAAACCCCCAAAATCTCCCGAAAACTGAAAAAAAAAGAACAAAGAATACATTGTACCTAATCTATTTAAAATTACTATACACGCACCCATTATATGTCACCCTTAACTTTTGTGTCATGGAATGTCAATGGCATTGGATCACAGGCAAAGAGAATTAAGATTATGGATTATATCACAAAGTTTAAAACAGACCTCCTCCAATTACAAGAAACACACTTGATTGCCTCATTGACTCTAATTTCACCGGCATGGTGAGTGACTGGTTAACACATCTGCTTCACAGTTCTGGGGACCGGGATTCAAATCCTGGACCCGCCTGTGTGGAGATTGCATGTTCTTCCCATGCCTGGGTGGGTTTTCTCCGGGCACTCCGGTTTCCTCCCACATCCCCAAAACATGCGTGGTAGGTTGATTGAAGACTCTAAATTGCTGGCAGGTGTGAATGTGAGTGTGAATGCTTGTTTGTTTCTATGTACCTTGCGATTGGCTGGCGACCACTTAAGGTTGTACCCCGCCTCCCACCCGAAAATAGCTGGATAGGCTCCAGATAAGTGGTAAGGAAAATGGATGGATGACTCTAATTTCATTCAGACTATCTCGGCCTTTTATAACAGTAGACAAAGAGGAGTCTCAATATTAGTTCATAAAAGACTCATCATGTCACTTGACACAGAAAAATCTTTCGATAAAGTTAACTGGGCTTTCCTGTTTGTAGTACTTAGCAAATTTGGCTTTGGAGACTTATTTATACATTGGAGAGCAAAGAGGAACCAGACAAGGATGTCCACTCTCACCGATGCTATTTGCAATATTCATCGAACCGCTTGTTGCCGCTACATGTCAAAATGATAATATTATATATATATATTAAAGGTATCTGCTCGCTAGTGACAGAACACAAAATCAATCTGTATGCTGATGATATTCTTCTTTATTTAGAGGAACCCAAGTCTTCTCTTCACGCAGTCTTCAATCTCATTAAAACATTTCCCCAAATTTTGAGATTACTCTATCAACTGGACAAAATCAACAATACTCGTGATAATAGCTGTTAGATATATTTTAGAAGTTATCATTTATTTGCTTAGCTTGCATTAGTATTTTGCATTGTAGCTTGCATTAGTATTATGGACAATTTTTAGAAAGAAAGATGTCTCGCCTTCAAGAAGATGACTCAGCATCATCCGATGGACAACATACCCAAGGATTCCAGTTGTGGAGCCGACATCCAGTTAAGAGACCGTGGCCACGGCAATTGAGACCCTTTCCGGGACTGGTCTTTGTTCTTCTCAACTGGGATCTGAAGGTTGACGACAATCCACAGGATTTAAGACGACTTTGGTGAGTTAAAAATTGAAAAAATTTTTTTTAGGGGTAAAAATGTTTTTTTTTTAAGAGTGAGTGTGTTGCGCGACAAAGAAGTCTGCGGCGAAATAAACCTTGTGTAATACTAGTCACTGGCAAGTAAATGAAGGACGGCGGAATCCGACAAATTCCGCGTGGACGGCGGAGTCCTGTACGTATAAAATTCCGTGTTAAATAAAATAAAAGAGAGAAGGACGGCGGAGTCCTATACGTGATTAAATTCCGTGTTTTTGTGTTTCCATGTTTCCATGTTTTCGTGTGTTTGTTAAAACGTTACTAATATTGTGTGTGTGTGTAAAAGTATGGATGTATGAGACTGGATTGTAAGTGACAACTGAGTTTGGAAGCAGAGGCAAGAATCCTCCGCCCCATTTGGGGTAGAAGGTTGAGGGTTACCAGAACTCAGACATTCATTGTCACCCAGTCATTTTTTTGAATAAAGTCAGTATTAGGTCACTCTAGGTGCGACTACACTGACTTCCAAATTCACAAATATGGGAAACACTAACTTTAAAATGGATCCAAGAGAAAACCTGACGTGTAAAGACTGGAAATATGTACAACTTCAAAACCCTTCCAAAATAAAACATTTAAACACGTGGATAACCAAATACAGTTTCGCTGGCCAGCTGAATTCGTAAAAATTAGTTCAACTTCGAAACAAAATAAAAGATCGGCACAATAATAATATATCACGAATGGGAAAAGATGTATTTGACGACTTACTCTTTTGGCTAAACATGGCGTCTAAAAGAGAAAAAGGAGAGGAGAAAAAGAAATACTTAACAGATGAACTAAAAGACCAAACAGGCAAGGATAAAAATATATTGTTCCAAAGACAGGAAGATGACGAGACAGGACCAATGATAAGAAATGTTAAAACAAAGATAGTTGAAAAACGAAGTGAGAAAAATGATGAGACACAAGCATCAGCACCCTTGTACCCGGTTTTGCCACCTCATGAGCATCCTCCAACTTGTGAATCAGAAACTCATCGCGTTTTACGATCAGGAGGAGTACAAATGCATTGGTCTAAAACTATGGGGGAAACATTTTCTCCCATTACCAAAATGACAAGTACAACCTCAAACGAGGGGGACATGGACTTATATCCGATGATTGAGGTGGCAAATCCAAATGTACAAGAGGACCGCAAATAAACTATTTTGGTCTATAGAACTTGGACTAATGAGTATGTGAAAAAGGCCGTAGCCGGCCTCACACCCTACAAAGTAGACATTGTCCAGTTTGTTGAGGACATGGAAAATCTTAGACATTCCTACCATTTAAATGGTGCAGAAACACAACAAATTTGGATGACTGCGATGGGGCCTGATTGGCATCTTTGCCGGGGAGATTGGGATCCAATACACCATGGTGTTATAATGCCACATGATGACAGAGAATTACACCATCGAGTTAGAACCTTGATAGAAAGAACCACAACCAGGTTCCGCAAAAGGGCAAATTACACGGAAATTAGTAGAATAAAACAGAAAGACGATGAACTTTTTGATGAATACAGGGTTAGAATGACAGCTTGTTTTAAAGCAAACAACGGATTAACTGAGGATGCAAATCCTCAGAGCCCGTATCAACAACAGTTAAAAAACGCTTTACATGCGAATTCGAGAGAGCACATTAACAAATGGGTCGATAAACATTGGATAAACCTAGCAACTGGCTCTCTGGAGGAATATGTTAATCATGCCCTCCATGCAGAAAGAGTGTTAAGACAGAAAAAAAAAAATATATAGATGTCTTCCTCAACGAAGGAGCGGAAATTTACTATCAAGGCAAGGAGAGAGATAATTTTAGAGGACGTGGCAGAGGCCGTGGAAGGGTAAGATATGGTCGAAATTGTTATGATAATACCATCTGTTGGTGCTGTGGAGATAAAGGCCACATCGCACGTGACTGCCCTAAGAAAAATAACAAAGAATACGGTCAAACTACCGCATGACTAAGCCAGCCTGCTTCTCAACGCAACAAATCCTCTTCTGTAAACATTACAAGAAATGAGGAAGTGGATTTCAATTTACAGGACATTCTAAGTTTGGACACTGAGAAACCTGAAATAACCTTATCAGTAAATGGGAAAGAAATGAAATTTCTTTGCGATACAGGAACATGTAGAACTGCAAGTCGGGAAAAGATTCCAGGTTCCAAACTATCGGGACACAAGGCAATAGTTAGATCTGCAAATGGACAAATTACTTTTGCCATGGAACTTGAGCCTGTGTGGATTCGAGACCCACAGGGGAGAACTTGTAGAATGCCCATTTTTGAAGTCCCGGAGTGCCCTGTGAATTTGTTGGGAAGAGATGGCTTATTCCAACTGGGACTTGTACTCATTCCATCATCGAATGGAAATATTTTAGTGAAACGAAAACATGAATTAAAAAGGGAAGACCTCTATATGACAATGGAAAACAGGCAGAATACATTCTATTACACAATTGATATCCCTGACAAACCACCGTTAAACATGGGAGAGACTTTGTTGTCTGCAGGCTTGCAGCTTATCACACAAATAGAAGATAAAAAAAAGAGTGATGAGCTACATATATCTCTGTGGTACAAAAACACACCAGGGCCAGACTCAGTATATGAAAACAAGTTACGACATGCGACACATGATAAGATTACTGTGGATTATCTGTACTCAGACAATAAAGCAAGAGTCGCGGCCGGAATTATTTTATCAGACAAATTAAAGGAACTGTATAAAAATACAAGTGTCCCACATATTTCATGATGCAAAGATTATGAGTCACAGTGGAAACATATGGGAACGTTCGTAAAACAAGGACAGGAGGCAGATGATTGGCAGCAAATAGAAAACGAACTGGAATACAGTGCATCAACTGGTCTAATCAGGAAGCCGATATTTTGGACAATGCAGGTTGACGAAGGGAGACACATGCATCCTGTATGATTAGACCAAATGATCCTCACTGAAATTGATGAAGAGATGTTGACAACACTTCCACAAAAGTTATGGTCCAAGGACCCTTCGATGTAGGCCTTATTAAAGGGGCTATACCAGTACAAATTAGACCAAAAACTGAATATAGGCCAGGGATTCGTCAATATCCATTAAAACCGGATGCACATGAAGGAATCAAACCGGTAATTGAAGCACTAATTAAAGCAGGAGTTATAGTGCCGTGTCCAGATTCACCATGTAACACACCAATTTTCCCCGTGAAAAAGGCCCCACCTTCAGTCGGTTGGAGGATGGTACAAGATTTACAAACTGTGAATTCTGCAGTGATACAGAGAGCAGCATGCGTACCAGATCCACACACATTGTTAAATTCATTAAGAGCAGACGCTACCGTGTTTACAGTAGTGGACATAAGTAATGCATTCTTTTCTGTACCAGTAGAAAAGAACAGTTAATTTTGGTTTTCATTTACATTTGAGGGCAAAAAAATTTACATTTACTAGATTACCACAAGTTTACTGTGAAAATCCAACCATTTATTCACAAGTAATGATAACAAGCATGTCTACATTCACTCCCCCAGGAGGGAGCCAAATCTTATTATATGTCGATGATGTGCTTTTAGCGTCTCCAAATGAAGAGACATGCATCAAAGATTCATTGGCCTTACTGCGTCATCTCGCAGAGGAGGGACATAAAGTTAACAAAAATAAATTGCAATGGTGTAAAAAACAAGTGAAAAATATCAAGGACATAATCTAAGTGTGGGAGGAAGGACTATATTAGAGGACAGAAAAACTATCGTTTTAAAAGCCCCTAAACCACAAACAAAGAAACATATGATGTCGTTTTTAGGCCTGACAAATTATTGTAGAGCATGGATTCCAAACTATGCAGAAATTGTTGCACAATTGTCAAAATTAATGTATGAAGCAAACCTTAAAATGACATCACCTGTTCAATGGAATACAGAGGCAGAAAAGGCCTTCTGTGACATTAAACAACATTTGGTGTCCAGTACTGCCCTGCCCTTCCAAATTATGATAAACCATTCATTCAGATGGTAGATTGTAAGCACTATTACATGACCTCCGTACTTACACAACAATATGGTGATAAGCTGAGACCAATAGCTTATTTTTCTACTAAACTGGACAACGTGACGTGTGCATTACCGCATTGTGTCAGAGCAGTTGTGGCAGCTTCAATGGCAGAAGAGAGCAGTTCCACAATTGTTTTATTTCATCCATTAACTCTTAAAGTGCCACATACAGTGTCTGCTTTCCTATTGCAGACCAATATGGCGTTTTTATCACCTGCAAGACATTTATCTTGCATGGCCATCTTGCTGTCACAACCACATTTGACTGTTGAGCGATGCACAACCTTAAATCCAGCCACGCTAATACCCTTACCTGATGAGGGCACGCAGCATGATTGTCAGGAATTGGCTGAACAAACTGCTAAATGTAGAAATGATTTGAAAGATCAACCTTTGAATGATGGACAGGTTCTGTATGTAGATGGTTCTTCGAAAAAAGATGAACTAGGAAAGGTAAAAACAGGTTACGCAGTAGTAACTGATACTATTGTGCTAAAAGCTGAGTCGCTACCGTCACACTACTCTGCCCAAGCTGCTGAATTAGTAGCATTAACTGAGGCATGCAAGATGATGATAGATAAGGATGTTACAATTTATACTGAGAGCCAATATGAGTATTCCACAGTTCATGTTTTTGCACAATATTGGGATAACAGGGGAATGATTACGTCAACAGGGAAACCAGTAACGCATGCTGAATTACTTAAACAATTGTTACTGGCAGTGCAGCATCCACGAAAAGTGGCAATCTGTAAATGTGTTGCACATACATGTGGCACTGACAAGATTTCTTGGGGGAATGCATTTGCTGACAAAACCGCGAAAAAAGCAGCCTATAAACAATTTTTGGGTTTAATAAAACATATTGAGCAACAAACCTTAGATGACCAAACACTAAAAGATATGCAACAACAGAGTCCACAACAAGAACGCAATTATTGGGAAAAACGAGGTTCAAGGCTACAAAATGATATTTATATTAGCACAGAAGGAAAACAAATACTTCCAAAGAACCTATTTAAATGGGCTGCTATATTGAGCCATGGTGTGTCACATGTCTCAACAGGAGGGATGGTGGCACAGATACATCGACACTTTCCAACCTATGGTTTTAATTTATATTCAAAGAATTATTGTAGAGCATGCATGAGCTGTGCACGACATAATCCGCAAGGGCAATTGTGACCTACGAGAGGTAAATTCCCTGTGCCTACATACCCTTTCCAACGCATTCACGTGGATTACATAGAATTAAGTCAAAGTGAAGGAAAGAAGTACTGTTTGGTTATCATAGATGCATTTTCTAAATGGATTGAATTATTCCCAACAAAATCACCTGATGCTCTGACGGTGGCAAAAGCACTATGTAAAGATATCATTCCAAGATATGGCATACCTGAAACCATTCACAGCGATAATGGGACTCATTTTGTAAATCAAATAATCAATAAAAAAGGAACCATGTTCCATATCAATTTGAAAAACCATTGTGCTTACCACCCTCAGAGTGCAGGTCTCGTGGAAAGAATGAATGGGACAATAAAAAATAGAGTGAAAAAATGTATGGAAGAGACAGGAAGGTCATGGACACAGTATCTTGACCTCGTTAAAATGTACACCAACATTACAAGCACCACAGGTTTAACACCTTACGAAACATGGTTTGGAAGACCTTATAGACTTCCATTGTTTAAACAAAAATGGGAACTTGATGACGAAACAAACTTATCTGATTACATGAGAAAGTTGTTAGAGAAACAAAATGATTTAAAAGTATCTGCTGAAAGTAAACATATTTCCCAGCAGGAAACCAAGTTGGTTGGACCGGGAGACTGGGTCCTAATTCGAAGCATCAAAAAGAAGAACTGGCATTCACCAAAGTGGGAAGGACCGTATCAAGTGTTATTGACAACTCCAACAGCCCTAAAAATAGCAGAAAGAAATACGTGGGTTCATTTAACACACTGTAAAAGAGTCATTTCAGCTGAGTACTCAAATAGGGAAGGTGAGCAAAAGTCTGATAACGGAGCGGGAGCAGATGTGTAGATTCTGAAAACGCTTGCTGGTCAGTGAAGAAAAAAGACACCAACCCGTTTAGTGAGAACTCAGCAGAATGGCACACCCATGTTGGTTACGAGATTCGATAAGCTGTTACGCAGCAACTTTGGCTACTATAGTGTTGGTTTTGTTTATGTGGTACATGGGACGTCCCACCCTAAATGATACAACGCATTTTTTAGATAGGAAATCACCTACTAACTGGACCAATATGACCAACCCAATAATAAAAAATTTTGAATCACTAACTCGTATCAAAAGGAGTACAGCTGATGATCAGAACTGTGGGCATGACCTCCAAATGCGGCAAAACAGTTTAATATTTTGTGCCCCCCAAAATCAAGATACTTTAATCATAATTCCATATGCGGCTCTCACCAATGATGCTCAAGAGAATGGGCAGAATTGGGGATATGAATATGACTGGTATGCATCTATAGGCTTTGGATGGGAACACCTCATTGGTGAAACAGGTTATGATTGGTCCAGTTGGTCATTAAAAGCAGCAAAAGAACATAGAAAGAAGTTTAACCTAAGCAAAACGGCCCATAGTTTAATATTGAAATACAAATCAAGTCACCCAGTGTGTTTAATGGTGAGTTTGTGGGCATATTCTCGCGCAAAAGATCCCCACTTCTAAGTAGCATTGTGTTATGGGAACCGTGTTAAACCAGAAATGCCATTGAAAACTTCAAAGAAAGGTGGATACATTTTAATGGTTAACAACATAACTACTGATGATTGGTTCCTTGTAGTCACAGGAGTTTCACGACAAAATAACAATTGGTTACTATTGGTGGAACAAGCAGCAAATGTAGCGAGAAAAGATTGTGTGGTTTGCATGGGTCCCAGGCCTTTGTTGCGCATAGTTCCGGCACAATTATCACAAGATTGTATTATTCCATTAATGAACGCTACTGTACCAACTGAGAGGTGTAAATCATGGGATCCTATATATCCCGTAACAGAAGCAGATAAACACAAACCGATGTTTTCTACTCTAGTAGCACCAAATAATTTCACTTGTATAAACATGATTAGTAAAGGCAAAAAAAAAAAAAATAGGACCACTTAACGACACACAGTCTAAAGTAACCTTAAAAGTCGGACCAAATTTTATGCCAGTATCACGGAGCGACATCTGGTGGTGGTGCGGAGATGATAGACTGTTTGATAGATTACCTAAAGATATATCTGGATTGTGCGCTATTATCACTTTGATATTGCCTGTGTCAGTATACCCTATGCCTGTTCAAGATTTAATGGAAAGGGCACCAATGTTTTTGTCTAATTTAGAACATAGACAAAAAAGAGATTTGTCCTGGCAGGGGCAAAATAATCCGACGTACATCGACGCCATAGGTGTTCCTCGTGGGGTTCCAAATCAATACAAATTGGCTGACCAAGTTGCAGGAGGATTTGAGTCTTTCATATGCTGGTGGTGTACGATTAATAAAACTGTTGATAGGATAAACTATATCCACTTCAATGTACAGAGATTAGGAAATTGGACTCAGAGTGGGTTGGAAGCTGTGCATGAGCAGCTCAAGGCTACCTCTTTAATGACGTTCCAGAACCGCATAGCTGTCGACATGCTCCTCGCAAGAGAGGGAGGTGTTTGCGGTATGTTTGGAGAACAATGTTGTACATACATTCCAAACAATACTGCTGCGGATGGCTTGACCAGAGCCATCGATGGTCTACGGACCCTCAATCACAAGATGAAGAGCCACTCTGGGGTAGACACTTCTTTGTGGGACAGCTGGATGGACGTTTTTGGTAAATATAAAAGCCTAATTTCACCAATATTTATATCAATTGCTGTTTTTGCAGCCATTCTGACATTTTGTGGATGTTGTTGTATCCCATGCATTCGGGCATTAATCAGTAAATTAATCACCACAGTCATAACCCCCATGGAGAAACGTATGGAGCTGATGTATCCATTACTATTTGATGATAAAGATAATGATGATGATGATGATTTTGCTTTAACTGATTTGTTTTCTGATCCAGATGATTACGATGTTTAAACTACAACATTTCATGTATGACAAATTTACTCTGAGTGTAAATGTATTTGTTTCATACAAATGATTCTACAGTTAAAAATCGAAATGAAGTGACTGTAAGATGATATGAGAATTTGTGCAAATACATGATAAACAGGAGGGAAATGTTAGATATATTTTATAAGTTATCATTTATTTGCTTAGCTTGCATTAGTATTTTGTATTGTAGCTTGCATTAGTATTATGGACAATTTTTAGAAAGAAAGATGTCTCGCCTTCAAGAAGATGACTCAGCATCATCCGATGGAAGGGCGCCTTGACCAAGGACGTGATCGGATGTGGTCGGGGACGTGGCAGGTGTTGGTCTGGTCCCATGTTTTGTGTTGTGTCCGTGCGAAAGACACAAGATGAGAAATCCCAACGATACTGTTGCGAAAGGGGCTAACAAAACAACATGATAATCGGCGAACCAATAACGAGTGTCCCATTTGGACCCTCGACCGTAAGTTTCCCATGATTTATGTTGTGTCTTAGTGCTTAGAACATTATATCTTGTAAAACCCTCCTGTTTTCAAATAAATGTCGGAGCGACGGGGGAGATTGTTTAGAGCGTGTTGAGAGGCTGTAACCTGAACAATCTCCCATGCGCCCTCCTCATGAGTAAAGAGACCAGCGTCTTCATTCCTTTTGTGTCTATTCATTATAATGTTGGGTAAGATAAATCCAACAATAGCAAACTCATGGACTCCTACAGGTCAAATTCCAGATTACCCCATTCCTATAGGAAACATTAAGTATTTAGGTATTCATATTTCGACAAAACTTAACCAATCTAAATTACACACCACTTCTGGAAAAAAATCTCATCTGATTTAAGACGCTGGAATAACTTTCCAATATCACTACTGGGAAGAATAGCCACAATAAAAATGAAACCTTACCTCAAATAAATTATTTATTCTCATTGATTCCATTTAACACCACATTTAAATGGTTTCAAACATTAGATTCTGCTGTACTACATTTTAATTAAAAAAATAAGAAAAATAGAATTAGTCTATCCACTCTTCAGAAAAGTATACAGGAGGGAGGCCTAAATACTCCCAACTTTAAACACTATTGTTGAGCTAACCAATTACAATACCTCATCAAATGTTTGCACCACAATGAGGAGTATGATTCTTGGCTAGAATTGGAAAAATAGACTGCAACAGATAAATCTCCCAAAACTCCTATTTATTTCCACAAGTCTTAAACGCCATAAATGCTTCAAGAACCCAGTAAGCGATCCACCTTAATGGCTTGGTGGAAAGATTTGCAATCTACAGGATCTCAATTAGCTCCCAGTATGCTCCCCCCAATCTGTCATAATCCAGATTTCGAAATTAATAATATACCCCTTCATTTTAGCACATGGCAACAACATGGAATTGACCACCTACAACAACTATTTAACAATGTTTTTAAGACACGTGATGAACTGTTCCAAGAATTCCAAATAACAGGCGGAAACTTTCTTCAACCCTCGAACTGCTGCAGTTTGTCAAGCAAATAGTGAAGTTTCTTCCGTAAAGTAAAAGAAATATTTCAAAAGTTTCTAATCTAATTTCATGCACTAAATCAATGCACTTACCAATCACTAAATGGGAAGAAGTCCTTTCCATGTCCAATGACCATAGCTACTGGATACAGATATGTAACAATACATTTAGAATGACAAAAAACATAAATTTACATCTTATACAATATGAGGTGCTCCATAGAACACACTTTACTGAGTACACTATGCATAAAATGGGCTTCACTCCATCTGATATATGCGCACAATCCACCAAAACTACCCCAGACACCTATTTTCATGCAATATGGGAATGCACACCAGTTCAATGCTTTTGGTCTTCGGTTACACAGAAACTCTCTTATATTTTGAATTTCAGGATTCCACTTTCCCCAAGATTGTGCATACTTGGCGACTTAAGCATAATCGACCTCCCTAATAAATATTCACAATCATTACTCGTCACGTTAGCTGGCTGGGGAGTTGGCATTGGGTCCCTGTGGCCTCCTCCGGTTGGCCGGTTGTCGGGGCGCCTCGGTGGGGCCGGCAGATGGCCCGGGTCCCTCAGCGTGGGACATATCCCCTCCGCCGGGCTGCTCTCGGGTGGAATCCTGGGCCCGATCCCGCCTCTCGATTGATTGGGTGGGGTCCTCAGCCTCCGCGGTGCAGGCACAGCAATTACGGGACGCTTCTGTCAGTCTTGGTGCATGCAAAACAGTGTCAATTCACTTGCATGTGTCCACTGCCACACACCCCTGGGACTTTTTCGCTGGGTGTGGGGCCACTCACTTATTGCGACAAATAACTCATGAATATGCGAATTGCTTGGGTATTCCCTCACTCACACTCACTTCCTATAGACTTTTATAATTTACATAGTCACTCCCACCACACTTCAGTTGTTCAATTATAATACTAAGAAACCACAGCGGGAGCTTAAAAACTCCACTGTGGCACAGTAAAATTGTTCAGGCATCCTCCATTCTGCTTGACCTAACAGCCGAACAGGACAAAAAATAAATAAATAAAAAACTCGCTTGACCCCAGCGGGCCTCTAGTACGTCAGCATCTCTCTCGGTGTTGTTGTGTGTTGGTCCAGAGACACAGTAACTGTTTATTAAACACAGCGACAAATGTTTTTCAACCAGTAGCTGACTACAGATGCTTAAGCACAGTGTGCGAACGAACGTGTTTGATTGACAGGTAGAGCTCATCTCCAACACCTCCGCAGACAAGGGCACACAAACCTGCAGCTCGAGGGTGGGCTCTATTTTTCATGATTTTTGAGCTTTAGTATATATAGTTGGTGATTTGTTTTTAAAAATTTCATTCAAATTTGGCAGGGTTGTTAACAATACTATTCTCTGTGTTGTGTCAAATCTACAAGAAATGTATTGGGTCGTTTTACAGGCACTTTAATTTGTGTTGCTAACCAGTTAAATATTCTGGCCAAGAAACTCTAATAGTCTCCTTTTGTGCAAGGCTGTTGTGTCCCCCAAGGCTCTGTGCAGCATGATGGTGCATGTGAACAAAAGCTTGACAGACTGTTTGGCCTTTGACTCCTATCTCTACAGTCAACGGTTAGCTATTCTTGTTACGCCATGCCCAGTTGTAAAATAATAATTAAAATTAAATTAGCGTCATAAAATGGGGCCAGAGAGAGCTGATTTTTTACAAGATCATTTTAATAATGTTCTCATGTCAGGTCATACAGTTTTAACATATAAAGACAATTTTTTTTGTTTGTTTGTTTAAACCGTAAACTCTACTTTTACGTGAAACAGTCTTAGTTCTATTTCCGCTTGTCTTTGCACAGTTAGCCGGTGAGAGATGTTTGAATTGTGAGAATGAACGAATAAAAACAAACACGTCATTTAATTTGTTCGTTTTCGCTGTATCGAGGATGTAGCCAAGCTTATCCTCCAGATCTCAACCTCCAAAATGGCAGACAAATATGATTGAAAACTATTAGATATCAAAAAAGAAAAAGTGACAAATTAATTAACTTCCCTTATTACTCTCATGCACAAAAACGAAAACAATTGTTTTATTTTTCATAGTTCAATATTTGGCTCAGATCAAAAATGTGAACAAGAATTCTACATGGATACTTTTCTTACAGTATGACCTTTTCAGATACATGACAATTCCAACCTAATTTATTCCAGAACCATTACTGATCTTCTTTTCCGCGTGAAAGAGTTTTCTGTGCTTGTCCGGCATTAGCCATCTCAGTTTGAGGCCTTGGTTTGGGAGGCTGCACTGCATGCTTTGCTGCAACTGAAACACACAAGGAGGAGATTTAGGCGAGACGATTAACACTTTGTCGGGGCTTAGATTTGAATTAAGGCATCCATCCATCCATCCATTTTCTGAGCCGCTTCTCCTCACAAGGGTCGCGGGCGTGCTGGAGCCTATCCCAGCTATCATAGGGCAGGAGGCGGGGTACACCCTGAACTGGTTGCCAGCCAATCGCAGGGCACATACAAACAAACAACCATTCGCACTCATATTCACACCTACGGGCAATTTAGAGTCTCCAATAAATGCATGTTTTTGGGATGTGGGAGGAAACCGGAGTGCCCGGAGAAAACCCATGCAGGCACGGGGAGAACATGGCAAACTCCACACAGGCGGGGCCGGGGATTGAACCCCGGTCCTCAGAACTGTGAGGCTGATGCTCTAACCAGTCGTCCACCGTGCCGCTGAATTAAGGCACTAAATATTATTTCCAGCAATTGACACAGGGTTCACCAGGGGCGGGACACTGGAACATAGTGTTTTAGTGAAGTTCTGATATTTTCTGTTGACCATCAAATCATGTTAAATTACGTTAAATCCCCAGGTATTCTATAATTAATCTTTTTTTTTCTTCTTCTGTATTAAACATCTTCACCATCACCTGGACTTCAGGATTTGTTTAAACCTGATAACATCATAGAGTTACGAGCCTGCTTAAGCCTCTCTGTGGCTTTTCACTGATAGCAGTCGCCACAATTGAGTCAATAAAAGATTCTGTCAATTAAATTACCCTTTTCTATACATATAAAAATGTCCTTTCCTTTTCTCATAACAATGATTAGTGCAGTGTTGTCAATGTTAGCATATTTAATAACAAAGTTACCACGGGTCCTGGCTGTCGTATCAAGACCGCCTAATTAAACCTAGGTCATAACAAGTACTCCAGACTAGAAGGGGGAGAGCGGCCTTAAAGAAACGTGGTAAGAGATTTATTTAATACCAAATAAAAAAAAAATAGGTTACTTTATTTAGAAAAGCCTAATTTAAGCGGGGCCGACGCTTCATATTTGGCTGTGAGAACCTAGGCGAGTGTTCCTCAACACCAGCTTAAGCAAGCTCCCGTCACTGGTTACGGTTCACTGTGTAATACGCAGGACCAACAAAAAGCTTTAATCCTTTAAACGGAGAGCTGGTCAGGACTCCCTTAGCTCTAAAGAACTGGGGAGCCTGAGGTAAGTGAGGTCTGGCTCACTTTTAAATTATTTCAGCCATTCATGGAGAAGCCACAGCTTATTGCCGTCACTGAGGAAATGCAAGCTACGAAAGCAACGCATCACAGAAGCAATATGTTTGTTTAATCCTTCTGTGTAGTTTGTCAAATTTTACACCGTTTGGATGTATTGCCACTTTTCCATTGGGGACTGTTTGTTTCGAAGTGTTGCATGTGCTGATTTGCCGCGGTTGGCGGAGATTTTGTAGCTTGTTTGACAGTTGGATGCATTGGGTGCCGTGCTGTTAAGGATGATGATGATGATGAAAATCCCGCCACCCATCCATCCATCCATCCATTTTCTTCCGCTTATTCGAGGTCCGGTTGCGGGGCAGTAGCTTGGCAGGGAAGCTCAAACTTCCCTCTCCCCAGCCACTTCCTCCAGCTCTTCCGAGTCAATCCCGGGGTGTTCCCAGGCAAGCCGAGAGACGTAGTATCTCCAGGGTGTCCTTGGTCTTATCCGGAGTCTCCTCCCAGTGGGACGTGCCCGGAACACCTCACCAGGGAGGCGTCCAGGAGGCACCCTGAACAGATGCCCAAGCCACCTCAGCTGGTTCCGCTCAATGTGAAGGAGCAGCGGCTCTACTCTGAGCCCCTCGCGGATGACCAAGCTTCTCACACTCTCTCTTAGGGAGAGCCCGGACACCTGACGGCGAAAACTAATTTCAACCACTTGTATCCGGGATCTTGTTCTTTCGGTCACGACCAGCTCGTGACCATAGGTGAGGGTAGTAACGTAGATTGACCGGTAAATAGAGAGCTTCGTCTTTCGGCTTAGCTCCTTCTTCCCCACAACAGACCGATACAAAGTATGCATCACTGCAGAAGCTGCACCGATCCACCTGTCGATCTCCCGTTCCATTCTTCCTTCACTCGTGAACAAGACCCCAAGATATTTGAATTCCTCCACTTGGGGCAGGATCTTATCCCCGACCTGGAGAGGCCACTCCACCCTTTTCCGACTGAGGATCATGGTCTCAGTTTTGGAGGTGCTGATTCTCATCCCAGCCGCTTCACACTATGCTGCGAACTGTTCAAGTGAGAGTTGGAGATCACGGCTTGATAAAGCCAACAGAACCATATCATCTGAAAAAAAGCAAAGATCCAATACTGAGGCCACCAAACCGGATCCCCGCTATGCCTTGGCTGCGCCTATAAATTCTGTCCATAAAAGTTATGAACAGAATCGGTGACAAAGGCCAGCCTTAGCGGAGTCCAGCCCTCACCGGAAACGAGTGCGACTTACTGCTGTTAATGTGGACCAAACTCTGACACTGGGCGTACAGGTGCCGAACCCGTATCAGGGGGTTCGGCACCCCATACTCCTGAAGCATCCCCACACAGGACTCCCCGAGGGACACAGTCGAACGCCTTCTCCAAGTCCACAAAACACATGTAGACTGGTTGGGCGAACTCCCATGCACCCTCGAGGACCCTGCCGAGGGTGTAGAGCTGCTCCACTGTTCCACGGCCATGACGAAAACCACACTGCTCCTCCTGAATCAGAGATTTGACTTCCCCACCGACCCTCGTCTCCAGCACCCATGAATAGACCTTACCAGGGAGGCTGAGGTGTGTGATCTCCCTGTATTTGGAACACACCCACCAGTCCCCCTTCTTAAAAAGTGGGACCACCACCCCAGTCTGCCAATCCAGAGGGACTGACCCTGATGTCCACGCGATGTTGCAGAGATGTGTCAACCACGACCTTACGGCCACAGCTCCGGCCAGCCGCCTCGGCAGAGCTCTTCAGCACCACCTCCAAGGACTCCAAAAAGGGTGGGTACTCTGAACTGCTGTTTGGTGCATAGGCACCAAACAACAATCAGAACACGTCCTCCCACCCAGAGGCGGAGGGAGGCTACCCTCTCGTCCACCGGGGAGAACCCCAATGTACAGGCCGGGGAGCAATCAGTATACCCACACCTGCTCGGCACCTCGCACCGTGGGCAGCTTCAGAGTGGAAGAGAGTCCAACCCCTCTCAAGAGGACTGGTACCAGAGCCCAAGCCGTGTGTGGAGGCGAGCCCGACTATATCTAGTCGGAACTTCTCAACCTCACACATCAGCTCGGGCTCCTTCCCTGCCAGAGCGGTGACATTCCACGTCCCTAGAGCCAGCTTCTGTAGCCGGGGATCGGATCGCCAAGGTCCATCCTTTCGGCCACTGCCCAGCTCAAACTGCACCTGACCCGTATGGACCCGCCCACATGTGGTGAGCCCATGGGAAGGGGGACCCACATTACCCTATCGGGCTGTACCTGCCCAGGCCCCATGGGTACAGGCGCAGCCCTTAGGTGCTCGCCTTCGAGCCCCACCTCCAGGCCTGGCTCCAGAGGGGAGCCCTGGTGAACCGTGTCCGGGCACGGCAAACCTACATCCATTCATTTTATTCATCATCGGTGTTTTTTGAGCCATGCTTTCCCAAGGTCCCTCACCTAGGACCCGTTTGCCATGGGTGACCCTACCAGGGGCATGAAGCCCAAGACAATTTAGCTCCTCAGATCATTGGGACACACAAACCCCTCCACCAAGATAAGGTGATGGTTCCAGGAGGGGCTGAATTGACATGACACTTAAAATGATGGACAACGTGGAGACCGATACTGGAAACTATGCCATTCAAAAAACACAATTGTGTACTTGTTAACAAAGATAGGCACGTATACACACCACCTTTCGTTGGTGGGACATCTGCTTGTCCGCCATATTTGATGTGGCAGCTCGATCTGTAAACTGAAACTAGATAATGGACTGAACTTCATAAAGCAGCAATGTACTAAGCATACAAAGTTAATGTCTCTCATTTAACCATTCACACACATGAATATACTGTATTTGGGGAAACAGATGGGCTACAAAAGTAACGTATGTAATTGCTAAGCTGATGGTTACATGTTTAGTTCCAGCTACTGCATTGGTAGTTTTAAACATGCAAATGTAAGGAAATAATAATGTACAGTATATATAACAGCCTATATTTCATTTCATACTCTTAAATTGTTGTTCATTTAGCTTTTATAGGTGCAAATGCACTTTTTTGTATTATGATCAGTCAAAAAACATTTTATCACGCCCATATATGTTGTAACGGAACATATGTGTGACTGTTTTGACTTGCTTTAATCAAGTAATGAATTGACATGCTATCGTCCGGCTCAATTTTCATAATTTTTGCCACAGTAACTTGGGACTTGCTTGAAACTTGACGGTTCAGACTGACTTGCAACTTTCAACATTGTGACTTGCTCCAATGTTTGCAGATACTGTATGCTCCAACATCTGCAAATCCAATTATTTGGCACTGTGTACTTGCTTGATAACTTGCTTCTGAGCGATTAGCCTCAACATGGCATGGTAATCAATAAATAACCTGTTTTCTATCTCTGGTGCTTTGCAGCATGAAGGTGTCTAAAATATTATAGATCATTTGTGGGGATTAAACCGACTCAATTGCTGCCTGTATTGGCCTAATCTACGCGACTAACATCCATATCACAAAAAATACAGTATGTAGAGCATATAGTCGACAGCAGTTTTTCATTCTATATTTGATTTTACTTTTAAATCAGGTGTTATTATATAAATGAAAGACAATATTCAAAACTATTTTGAAATTACTTTTCAGACATACTGTCGCTGTATGATTTAAGTTAATTAATATATGGAGAAAAAGTGGTTTAAGTCTGTTATGACAAAAAAGGGACAATTTACATTATTTACAAGTTGTAATGATAGTAGGAAATATTTACAGAGTAAAAGTTAATAATTTAAATTCATTGCATTTAAATATGTAGATAATTTAAAAGGTTTAACATTTCATATAGTTTCAATAAAATTGAAGAACATGTAATGGGTTTCTGATTTACTGATGTACCTGTCATGTGTGTGTGTTCCGGGTTTTGTCTTCCCCCCTGTTTCACACACACCTGCTCCTGTGAGCATCTTCACCACCTGTGCCTCGTTCACCCTAATTACCTATTGTATTTAACCTCGTGTCTCATTCCCTCTTGTTGCCAGTTCGTTGTACCTTGTCGTCGCGTTCCAGCATTCTTTGTTTCCACGTCAGAGACTCACAGTAAGACTTGACCCTGTTCCGATTATCGACCTTGCCTCTTTGCCTCATGTTTTTGGATACTGTTGCCTTTCTTGGATTGCCTGCCTGTGTACCGACCTATGCCCGTCTATTAAACCTCTCTTTTTGGAAACTGTCCATTTGTTTTGGAGTCGTGCATTTTTGGGTCCTATCCTCTGTTCCGTTCATGACAGAACGAACTGGCCATAACATGGACCCAGCAGACTCAGACCCGATGCGCAAAGCCCTTCAAGCGTAGGGTCAACGCCTCTCGAACCAGGATGAGCAGATTGCTGCCCTCCACCTTCATCTAGAGGGACTATCAAGGCATCAGGACAATATATACGTGGCCTCACAGTTTGAACTTCTTATGAAAATTATTCAAGAGAAGGAACCAGTTGGCACCACACCCAATACCGCCAAGGTATTTCCATGTGAAGCAGTCACCATGCAGCCACCTGCCACCTCCGCTGCTGTCTGCCCACAGCTCTCTCGACCGGAGAGGTTCTCTGGAAATTCTGGGAACATTAAGCCGTTCATCACGCAGTGCGAACTCCACTTTGAGCTGCAGGCAGCTGCCTTCCCCACCAAGCGGGCAAAAATTGCTTTCGTCATTTCCCACCTGACTGGTCGTGCAGAGGCGTGGGCTACTGCTGAATGGAGCCGCAATTCCGCCGCGTGTCATTCATGGGCTTTTTTCGTAAAGACTATGGAGCAAATTTTTCCATTTTCCACTCCAGATCGTGAGGCAGCTCGCTCCCTTGTCACCTTACAACAAGGCAAGCGCAGGGTGTCAGATTACGCGATTGAGTTTCGCATTCTAGCAGCTGAGAGTCATTGGAATAATCGGGCGCTACTCGATGCCTTTTTTCAAGGACTATCCCCCGCCGTCAAGGATCATTTAATCCCACTTAGACCTGCCGACCGACTTGGACACTCATCGCTCTCGCCGTAAAAATCGACAAGAGGCTTTTGGATCGCGAGCTGGATGGAGATCGGCGGAGGGCTGCCTCACCGCGCACTTGAAGGACGAGCCTCGGTGACCAGCCAAACCAAGGCAGATCCCCTGGTTCCGGTCTCAACCCACTGGCTAGCGTCCCCACGGATGAACCCATGCAACTGGGCAGGTTCCATCTCTCTCCTGAGGAACGTCAACGCCGGCTGAGGGAAGGGCGGTGCTTCTACTGCGGTCAGTTGGGTCATTCAGTGAGCAACTGTCACGTCAACGTTGCCGGTACCGGTAGCAAGGGCACGGGAGAGGTGAGTCTGAATTTCATTAAGGAAGACCCTACACGGGTTCTTCCTAAAGTGACACTATGCTCTCCTGATCAAGAAATTCATACACCTGTATGAATTGACTGGTTCTGACGCAAACTTACTCAACTCCATCCTCGTTAGACGTATGCACCTTAGAACCTTTGAAATAAAACTCCACCGTAACACCTATGCTGCGGACGGCATTTTTATGGGGAAGATCAATCACCGCACCCAAACACTCATTTTGACATTTCCTGATTCTCACTCGGAACGCATTAGTTTTCATGTTTTTGACGCCATGAATCATGACCTTATCTTAGGGAACCTATGTTTGAAATTACATAACCCCCACATTGACTGGTCCTCTGGGCAGGTTATGTCATGGGGCAGCAATTGCGCCCGGAACTGTTTCAAGCCGCCATGTGATGTTCAGGGCTATGTTTCTAAGGACAATCCACAGACCCCATCTGGGGATCCTGATTTATCTCAAGTGCCCACCTGTTACCAGGATATTAAAGAAATTTTTTCCAAGTCCAAGGGCAAATCCCTTCCACCCCACAGACCTTATGACTGTGCTGTTGACTTGCTGTATGGAACCCGCTTTGTCAGGCAGCTTTTCAAAAACGTAAGTCGAGCTTTACCTCCGCTTCCATCCTTACTTTTCCAGATCTCAAACAGCAGTTTGTGGTAGAAGTCGATGCGTCTGATGCCGGAATAGGAGCAGTGCTCTCCCAGAAATCTCTCAAGGATGATAAATTACATCCTTGTGCTTTTCCCTCCAAAAAACTGACCCCAACTAAGAAGAATTATGACATTGGTGACCGTGAACTGCTGGCAGTCAAGGTGGCTTTGATGGAGTGGGTGCACAGACTGCGTTTTTAGTATGGACAGATCACAAGAACCTTGAGTATATTAAAACGGCTAAAAGATTAAATGCGAGGCAGGCTAGATGGGCTCTGTTCTTCACTAGATTTAATTTCACGTTATCCTACCAACCTGGTTCTAAAAATGGTAAGCCAGATGCTTTGTCACGTATTTTCTCCGAAAATAATTATTTGTCCGACCCTAAGACTATTTTGCCCAAGTCATGTTTTATTTCCGCTTTTGTTTGGGACATTGGAACGGAGGTTAAAGGGGCTCTGAAAAACACTCCTAGCCCTGAAGATTGCCCTGAAAACAGGCTTTATGTGGTTCCGACCTTAAGGGGAAGAGTCATCCACTGGGCTCACACAAACCGAACTGTATGTCACCCAGGCATTGCCAAGACGCAATCAGTGGTCGAACAGCGCTTTTGGTGGCCTAATGTTAGGAGGGATGTTATGCTGTTGACTTGCTGTATGGAACCCACTTTGTCAGGCAGCTTTTCAAAAACGTAAGTCGAGCTTTACCTCCGCTTCCATCCTTACTTTTCCAGATCTCAAACAGCAGTTTGTGGTAGAAGTCGATGCGTCTGATGCCGGAATAGGAGCAGTGCTCTCCCAGAAATCTCTCAAGGATGATAAATTACATCCTTGTGCTTTTCCCTCCAAAAAACTGACCCCAACTGAGAAAAATTATGACATTGGTGACCGTGAACTGCTGGCAGTCAAGGTGGCTTTGATGGAGTGGGGGCACAGACTGCGTTTTTAGTATGGACAGATCACAAGAACCTTGAGTATATTAAAACGGCTAAAAGATTAAATGCGAGGCAGGCTAGATGGGCTCTGTTCTTCACTAGATTTAATTTCACGTTATCCTACCAACCTGGTTCTAAAAATGGTAAGCCAGATGCTTTGTCACGTATTTTCTCCGAAAATAATTCTTTGTCCGACCCTAAGACTATTTTGCCCAAGTCATGTTTTATTTCCGCTTTTGTTTGGGACATTGAAACGGAGGTTAAAGGGGCTCTGAAAAACACTCCTAGCCCTGAAGATTGCCCTGAAAACAGGCTTTATGTGGTTCCGACCTTAAGGGGAAGAGTCATCCCCTGGGCTCACACAAACCGAACTGTATGTCACCCAGGCATTGCCAAGACGCAATCAGTGGTCGAACAGCGCTTTTGGTGGCCTAATGTTAGGAGGGATGTTATCGATTACGTCAATGCTTGCCAGGTATGTGCTGCTAACAAGCCCTCTCATCAACGTCCTTCTGGGGAGTTGCGATCCCTGCCAATACCACAACGTCCTTGGTCAGACATTTCCGTAGACTTTGTGACAGGATTACTGGCTTCTAAAGGCAATACCACCATTCTTACAGTTGTTGACAGGTTCTCTATGATGGCACACTTCATTGCACTTCCAAAACTCCCCTCAGCTAAAGACACTGCCGAGCTGATGATTAATCAGGTTTTCAAGTTCCATGGTTTCCCCAAGAATGTGGTGTCTGATAGGGGTCCCCAATTCATTTCGCAATTTTGGAACGAGTTTTGCAATCTCATAGGTGCTACCGTCACTCTGTCATCTGGGTTTCATCCTGAAACCAACGGCCAAACCGAGTGGCTGAACCAGGACCTGGAGACTGGGCTCCGATGTCTCGCTTCACAGGAGCCGCGATCCTGGTCTCAGAAACTGGTTTGGGTTGAATTCTCCCACAATTCCCTCCCCTCTGCATCCACTCGCCTTTTCACGTTGTGCATGGTTACCAACCATCTCTGTTTCCTGCCATAGCCCAAGAGTCCACAGTTCCAGCGGCATTAACCTTGGTGAGACGCTGCAGGAGGACCTGGGAGCGAGCCCGCCAGATGCTGCTGCGCCAGGGATGGGTCCTACAAAGCCGCTGCTGACCGTCGGAGGACACCGGCCCCGAACTACAAAGTGGGTCAGCGAGTTTGGCTCTCGACCAAACATATTCCACTCCGGGTGGAGTCCAAGAAGCTCGTTCCCAGGTTCGTTGGGCCCTTCCCCATCACAAAGATCATCAACGCTGTCACCGTGAAGCTGAGGCTCCCAAGGTCGATGCGGGTCCACCCTGCTTTTCACGTCAGCCTACTCAAGCCAGCCCGGGAGTCCCCTCTGGTCCCGCCTTCCAGGCCCCCTCCTCCCCCCCGGTTTGTGGATGGGGGCCCTGTCTGCTCTGTGAAGCGGCTGTTGTCGTCTCGTCGGAGGGGGTTTCAATATCTGGTGGACTGGGAGGGCTATGGGCCTGAGGAACGTTCATGGGTACCGTCTGCGTTTATCATTGATGATTCGCTCATTCGGGACTTCCACGTTGCACATCCAGGGTCGTCTGGGGCCGGCCGTTAAGGGGGGGGGGGGGTACTGTCGTGTGTGTGTTCCGGGTTTTGTCTTCCCCCCCCTGTTTCACACACACCTGCTCCTGTGAGCATCTTCCCCACCTGTGCCTCGTTTACCCTATTTACCCCATGCATTTAACCTCGTGTCTCATTCCCTCTCGTTGCCAGTTCGTTGTACCTTGTCGTCGCGTTCCAGCATTCCTTGTTTCCACGTCACAGACTCACAGTAAGACTCTTTAAGGCGGACGGATGTGTGTGGTTAGCAAGAAGTAATTTGATTAGGCAATGTGGAGTAGAGACACAGTTTTATGACCGAGCTATCTCTTTACCTAATTTTTATTTTATCCACCCCATTCTCTGTTTTTGTCACTTTGGACAGATTTGCTGTTGCACTTCAGTCCTTCGCATTATTCCTAATGGGCTGTGCTAACACAATGACAGATGCTGAATACATAGAATACCTTGACAACTCACTTAATGTAAAGGCATTAGCAAACCAACTTCTATTCAAACATAAAGAATCTTGGAGAAAGTTAGCCTGCCGTCTGCAAGAAAGAACAAAGAGAAGAATTACATTTAAGGATTTCATTGACTTTTTAATCTTCTGTATCCACTCTATGGATACACAAAAGAAACCACCATAAACATGAAGGATCAAGGACGACATAAACCAAATTCATAATAAACTGAGACACTCAAACCAAAGAAAGTGTCCACAACGGTCACTGTGCCCTCTAAGATGGAAAACGACAAACAGCAAAAACCTTGTGCTTATTGTAATGGAGACCAACACAGACTCAGAGTTTGCAAGAAATGGCTGGCTGTCCTAAAGTACTTGAACAGTGAGCGCACCAAATTCAAGATGGTTGTTGTAAATAGAGTTGCAGCAATCCTGGAGTATTCGCAGACATCTCAGTGGACATATATCCAACACTACTCTAAATCCCACTGACCATGTCTCAAGAGGACAAATCATAAACGCATTCTTGAAAAATTAGACTTGGCTTTCAGGACCAAGTTTCTTGCTTCGCTCAAAACACAAATGGGCTAAAAAAAATCCAGACCCAGATATCGATGACCCGCACAACGAGCGACGGGGCCGAACCTGAGTGAACTGTTGCACAGTGTGCATGGTTTGGCAACTGTTTCCATGAGTGGCCAATCAGTCGGCCACTGTTTTTGTAGCCCGCTGGTGCACACCTTTGCAACGTCACAGTTTACAGACAATCAAAATTCAAACAACCTTTCACGCTTGCTGAAAATACACTTCTGGTTTATTGGACAAACCTAACTGATCCAGTATTTGGAGATATTAAAGACACCCAAACAGTGAGCAAACATGTAAGGAGGCCCATGTCACAGCCTCATGTAAGAATAAAAGGAAGCATATTTGCCATCAGACGGCACGACTGGTTAGCACATCTGCCTCACAGTTCTGAGGACCTGGGTTAAAATCTGGCTTTGCCTGTGTGAAGATTGCATGTTCTCCCTGTGTCTGTGTCGGTTTTCTCTGGGTACTCCAGTTTCCTCCCACATCCCTAAAACATGGCAGGTGGATTGAAGACTCGAAATTGCTCGTATATGTGAATGTGACTGTGAATATGTGCCCTGCGATTGGCTGGGGACCAGTTCAGGGTGTACCCTGCCTCTTGCCCAAAGATAACTGGGATATGCTCCAGCATACCTGCAACCCTAGTGGGGATAAGCGGTGTAGAATATAAATGGATGGATATTTGCCATCACTGTGATAGTTGCAGAGAAACTACCAACCTACCAACGGGTTTGGGGCTTGGCGCCACGACAGGCACCGACCAACTGACAGCCATTGCTCCGGTCGGCCACCTCAACAATGGAGGCGCAGTACATGGGCCATTCGGACTCAATGTCCCCGGCCTCCCTCGGGACGTGGTAAAAGTTCTGCCAGAGGTGGGAGTTAAAACTCCTTCTGACATGGGACTCTGCCAGACATTGCCATCAGACCCTAACAATACGTTTGGGTCTGCCAGGTAGGAGCTGCATCTTCCCCCACATCGGAGCCAACACACCACCAGGTACTGATTGATTGACAGCTCCGTCCCTCTCTTTACCTGAGTGTCCAAGAAATGCGGCTGCAGGTCTCATGACACGACCATAAAGTTGATCATTGAACTGTTGCCTAGAGTGTCCTAATGTCAAGTGCACTTGTGGACACTGTTATGACTGAACATGGTGTTTCCTTATGGACAATCCGTGACGAGCAAAAAAGTCCAAAAACGTAACACCGCTCGGGTTCTGAGCAAGGGGGGCGTTCTTCCCAATTTTGCCATTCAAGGTCTCACTGTCTTTTCCAACGTGAGCGTTGAAGTAACTGAGAAGAACGAGCACCCCCTTCCAAGGACTCCAAAAATGGTGGGTACTCTGAGTTCCTGTTTGGTGCATATGCACAAATAACAGTCAGTCACCCCACCCGAATGCAGAGGGTGGGTACGCTTTCGCCTACTGTGACGAACCCCAATGTACAGGCACCAAGCCGTGGGTCAGTCACTATTCCCACACTTGCTCGTTGCGTTTCACCGTGGGCAACTCCAGAGTGGAAGAGAGTCAAACCCCTCTCAAGAAGACTGGTACCAGAGCCCAAGCTATGTGTTGAGGCAAGCCTGACTATGCCTAGTAGGAATTTCTCAACCTCACAAACTAGCTCAGGTTCTTTCCCTGCCAGAGAAATCAGCTTCTGTAGCCAGGGATCGGACCACCAAGGTCGTCGCCCTTTGCCACAACTCAGCTCACTCTGCACCCGAACCCCTTGGCCCCTCCTACAGGCGGTGAGCCCATGGGAAGGGGCACCCATCTTGCCTCTTGGCAAGGCTCGTGCCTGGCAAAGCTCCATGGGTGCAGGCGAATTATTTATTATTATTTTTCTTGGTCTGATGGTGCAACATGAAACATAGATGGTACTAATAAAAATAATAATGATCAAAATTATAATATAAATAAACTGAGAAGAAGGAAAATAAAAAATGTGCAGTAAGCATAAATAGTGTGCAATAAGCCCCTCCTGGAAGCCGTCACCTTATCGTGGTGGAGGGGTTTGTGTGTCCCAGTGATCCTAGGAGCTAAGTTGTCTGGGGCTTTATGCCCCTGGCAGGGTCACCCATGACAAACAGGTCCTAGGCGAGGGACCAGACAAAGCATGGCTCAAAGACCCCTTATGATGACGACAAACTATGGACTCAGTTTTCCCTTGCCCAGACGCGGGTCACCGGGGCCACCTTCTGGAGCCAGGCCTGGAGGTGGGGCTCAAAGGCGAGCGCCTGGTGGGCGGGCCAGCACCCATGGGGCCCGGCTGGGCACAGCCCGAAAGGGTAACGTGGGTCCCCCTTCCTATGGGCTCACCATCTGTGGGAGGGGTCACAGGGTTCGGGTGCAGTGCGAAGCTGGCTCTAAGCACATGGAATGTCACCTCTCTGGCAGGGAAGGAGCCCGAGCTGGTGTGTGAGGTCGAGAAGTTCCGACTAGATATAGTCGGACTCGCCTCCACATACAGCTTGGGCTCTGGTACCAGTCCTCCTGAGAGGGGTTGGACTCTCTTCCACTCTGAAGTTGCCCACGGTGAGAGGTGCCGAGCAGGTGTGGGAATACTACCCGGCGCCTGTACGTTGGGGTTCACCCCGGTGGACGAGAGGGTAGTCCTGTGGGGGGTGCTTTGGGAGTATGGGGCACCGAACCCCCTGATACAGGCTGTTCGGTTCCTGTACGACCTGAGTCAGAGTTTGGTCCGCATATCCGGCAGTAAGTCGGACTCGTTCCCTGTGACGGTTGGACTCTGCCAAGGCTGTCACCAATTCTGTTCATAACTTTTATGGACAGAATTTCAAGGCACAGCCGAGGGGTAGAGGGGGCCTGGTTTGGTGGCCTCAGTATTGCAGCTCTGCTTTTTGCAGAGAATTTGGTTCTGTTGGCTTCATCAAGCCATGATCTCCAACTCTCACTGGAGCAGTTCTCAAGCGAGTGAGAAGCGGCTGGAATGAGAATCAGCACCTCCAAATCTGAGACCATAGTCCTCAGTCGGAAAAGGGTGGCGTGCCCTCAAGTGCCCCAAGTGGAGGAGTTGAATTATCTTGTGGTCTTGTTCATAAGTGAAGGAAGAATGGAACGGGAGATAGATGGGCGGATCGGTGCAGCGTCTGCAGTGATGCAGACTTTGTATCGGTTCGTTGTGGTAAAGAAGGAGCTAAGCCAAAAGGCGAATCTCTCAATTTACTGGTCGGTCTATGTTCCTACACTCACCCATCGTCACAAACTGTGGGTCGTGACCGAAAGAACAAGATCCCGGATACAAGCGGCCGAAAGGAGTTTCCTCCGCAGGGTATCTGGGCTCTCCCTTAGAGATAGGGTGAGAAGCTCGGTCATCCGGGAGAATCTCAGAGTAGAGCCGCTGCTCTTCCACATCAAGAGGAGCCAGATGAGGTGGCTGGGACATCTCATTTGGATGTCTCCCAGATGCCTCCCTGGTGAGGTGTTCCTGGCACGTCCCACCGGGAGGAGACCCCGGGGACGACCCACGACACGCTGGAGATACTACGTCTTTCTGCTGGCCTGGGAACGACTTGGGATCCCCTCGGAAGAGGTGGGTGAAGTGGCTGGAAAAAGGGAAGTATGGGCGTCGCTGCTAAAGCTACTGCTCGACCCGACCTCGGATAAGCGGTAGAAAAATGGATGGAGTGTGCAATAAGCATCAGGTGTAGGTGTGAAGTTTTAATGGGTGATACCAGCTTATTTAGTGTTCATGAGTCTGATGGCCGAGGGGAATAATCTGTTTATGTGGCAAGAGGTTCTGCTCTTGATGGACCGTAGCATTCTACCTGAGGGGAGAGGGTTGACCAGGGTGTGCAGGCTCAACTGTAATCCAACCTGGACGGCCCCAGGTCCAGGAGATGTACAAGTTCTTGATGGATGGGAGCCTACAGCCAATCACCTCAGCAGCATGCACAGATGCACTGCAATCTGTGCCTGCCCCTGGATGTAGCACCAGCATACCACAAAATGATGGAGGAGGTGAGGATGGACTTGATGATGGCCATGTAGAACTGCACCAAAATCTTGGTTGGCAACTTGTGTTTTCCTTAGCTGCTGTAGGAAGAATATCCTCTGCTGGATATTGGTGGTTCACTGGTGAACGAGCACTGCAAGATGGACCCCAGGTGACTTCATATCATATGCGTCGACTTTTAACAATAACACTAACGAAATCCCACATCTGTACCAACGGGTACAAACATGCATGAATTCCTGGAATGTGCACCTCGATTTCTGTGTCATTAATGTTGATTCTGCAGGATTGACAATAAGTCTGATCATGAGGACTGTACTGTGTTTTTAGCCAAGAGTATGAAATGACGTGTTGAACAATATTATTTGATATGACAGGACTAAGATTGAAATAAAATAGTTTCGTATACTTAATCTCTGCTTCAGACAGTTGGGAATCGTTTTTAAAAATGTGCGGAAGTGCACCCATGATTTGGGCATGACCAGCGCACTTAAAATTAAACTTAGAATGGAAATCTGACCTCCCCACCACCCACCCCACGCAAGTGGTGTGGTGCATTAAAATCTGGAGAAGTCAGTGAAAGCCAAATCCCCCCCCACCCACGACCCACCGGCCCCCAGAGATGGGTGTATGTGGTGCATTAAAACGTGGGGAGTGTGTGTGATGCATTTAAAATCCAGGGGGGCAGGCAGAGCGGAGGGGTAGGGCGCATGGACCGAGAAACAGCACAGACACCCACACCCTCCCGATCCCATACCAGTCCTTTCCTCATCAGCGGCAGCTTGACGCACTAGCTCGGATCCTCCATGACAAGACGAGCGGCGTTGACGTAGCTGCGCGGAATGCAAGTGGCTTTCTACGAGTTACCGCTGCTTGCCGAGCTGGCGAAGGAATAAAGAAAAGAACGAAGCGACCATCCACCGTTGAAAAAGACTATGTTTTTCGTCTTCGGAAATCAGGCAATCTCTTGCGTTGTCACAGCATGCTCCCACGCCCCCAAATACCTGATCTTTTTGTCCCGTGACTGCGGTATAAAAAAGGCAGATCTTTCTTGTCCTCATTCTCTCTTGCTTCCACGTTCAGCTTATGCAAGCTCGCCTTTCGGCTCCGGCCATCCCTTTCCCATCCCCCTTTTTCCTTTGTGGTCACCACGCGGCTGCCCAGACCCCGAGAAAGACTCGGTCCGGCATCCAGACTGTGGTGCTGCTCCTGACTTGCTACTTGCGGTTGCCAAGGAGAGAAATCTCAACCCATAAGTTACACTCTCAAGCAAGCGTAAAAGCGTGGCATGCCAACAAGTCCAAACGTCAGGTAAAGTTACGAGCGCAAATGCCAGCACAACTGCAGTACCTACCAGAATAAGTACAAATTCGAGCATAGTAGCTTGGGGTTAGTTTAACGATGTTACGAGTCAAAACTTTTTTCTCTTTCAACCCGTATCAAGTAATTCACGCTCATCTCACGAGTTCAGCCATTCACTCTATATTGTGCGGTGTTATGTTTACTTGTCTATCATAACGTAGTAATTTCCCTTCGCATTTGTCCCCAAATTTCCCTGTAATTTCATTTTAATTTTCTCTATATTAAGCATCCTATTGTGTACTATGTGTGTTTGAGTCAAAGATATTGACCTCTGCAATCGAGAACTAATTTACATAATTGTGGCAACCCTTTCAGAAAAAGATTGATCCACAAGGTTTTTTTTGTTGTTTTGTCCTGCTAATAAGATGATCAACGACGTGGTGCCCCATTTTTATGCTAACTAAACACCTTTAGTAACAACATTCTCCCATTTCTCCCAGAATGCAGACATTATTCTGCGACCCTGGTACACATTAATTAAATTTTTCTTAACACCAACATACGCTACACCAGAAAGCAGCACGTTACAATAATCAATGTGAGCTGGAACAAATGCGTGGACAATGAACTCTGCATCACTAGCGGATAGGATGGGCTGTATTTTATCGATATTGTGAAGATGAAAAAAAAAAAACAACAACGCAGTTTGGGTAATATTTTTAATGTGCTTTTGGAAAGGGAATGTTGAGTCAAGTATAACACAGAGACTTTTTGGCGAGTCATTTTGGGTAACGGTGCTTTTGTCAAAACTCAGTGTGGTGTCCTTAAACAAGTGCAGTGTCGAGCACGACCAATAATCAACAGCTCAGTTTTCTCAGAGTTAAGGAGCAAAACGTTACAGGACAGTCATTGTTTAATCTCAATGAGACAAGCCTCCAGATTAGACCAGTCGTGAGGGTTGGTTCGTTTTAATGGCATGTACAGCTGAGTATCAACGGCATAACAGTGACAGCTAATCTTATATTTATGTAGATCGCCAAGCGACAGCATATAAATGAACAAAAGAGGGCAAAGTACTGATCCCTCGGGGACACCGCAAGTGACATTATAATACCCAGAGGTCATATTACCATGCATTACACCGTGCGTCCTATCTGAGAGATAAAATATTAAACTAATAAAGTGCTGGGCCTGAAATACTGTTATGCATTTCAAGGCGATCGAGTAGTATATTATGATTGATGGTATCAAAGGCAGCTCGGAGTTCAAGTAATAAAGGTGTCACAATCCATAGCTAATAAAAGATCATTCGTCACTTTTGCAAGGGCCGTTTCAGTAGGGTGGTCTGCCCTGAATCCAGATTTAAAAAGTTAAAATAGATTGCTGGAGGCCATGAGATCATGGTTGTACTACATGATCGGTTGTACTACAAATGTTTCAAAAATTTTCTAAATAAATGGGAGATTTGACACAAACTTGCAATTGCAAAGACTTTCAGGGTCTAAGTTGGGTCTTTTGAGTGTGAGTTGAATAACGGCTGCTTGAAGCTGAAGGTCAAGTGCCAGAGGAGAGTAATAAATGTATAATATTTAAGATTGAAGTTTTTAAGATGAAAAACACCCACAAGAGGGTTGAGCAAGCACGTTGTGTGTTTTGCCGCACAAACGAGTTTTGTGTGTCTGTTCAGTGTCTTTACAGAAAGGACCATATTCATAGGTATGATCAAAAATTTCCCAAGAACGTCTTTTCTCTGACCAGTGGGTTGTGCGAAATGCTTAGTGGACCATCACTCTGGAAAATCCCCTTCCAGTGAACAAGCCCAGACATGTTCTCATTATCTTATCAAAAACCATGTAAAACATAACCATGTCAGTTTTACATTTTGTGTGAGAGTTTCCGAGGCGAAAACATGTCTAAACATTTTATGTATCTAGTGAAGATATGTTAAATTATAGTTTCTTTACATGAAGCAAGTGTCCTTTTTTAATTGCACAATCAGGAGTACTCAAGGTCTCTCTCAGGAACTGTCTAAAAGCATGATAGAGATGATAGTATAGTTTGACCTTGATCATATCATCCTCCCCTTGGTGGAAAGTTACATTCCACAGGAACGCCCCTTGAGAGACATGTTCTTGACAATTAAAATATAGATAGGTCAGATGAGGCGGCACGGTGGACGACTGGTTAGAGCGTCTGCCTCACGGTTCTGAGGAGCGGGGTTCAATCCCCAGCCCCGCCTGTGTGGAGTTTGCATGTTCTGCCCATGCCTGCGTGGGGTTTCTCTGGGCACTCCGGTTTCCTCCCACATCCCAATAACATGCATGGTAGGTCAATTGACAACTCTAAATTGCCCATATGTGTGAATGTGAGTGAGAATGGTTGTTTATTTGTATGTGCCCTGCGATTGGCTGGCAACCAGTTCAGGGTGTACACCGCCTCCTGCCCGATGATAGCTGGGATAGGCTCCAGCACGCCCGCGACCCTAGTGAGGAGAAGCGGCTCAGAAAATGGATGGATGGATGGATAGATCAGATGATTCTGAAGATGTTTGAGTTTTATGAGTATGACATAATAAGATTCAAAAGACTATTGCATAGTCTAAACGTGCATCAACAATTTAAAATATGGGCAGAGATGGCAGAGATGTCGCAACTTGTTTTCATGAAGACCATATTTCAGCCTGCCATGTCTAAGCAAGCCATATATACCTACTTGATACTGATTTTGTATACACACCTTACATTCCCATAAGTCCATTCACAAGTTCAACCTTTTCAAAATGGAGGAAACAGATAGAAATATAAAGAAACAGTTCATCAGAAAACTATGAGCAATAATACCATGTACTCACCTATCTCCTGCATCCTCCTCTCTAACACCAACTGCCCTCATGCCTTCCCTCACGACATCTATCAACCTTCTCTTTGGTCTCCCTCCAGTTCTCTTGCTTGGCTGCTCCCTCCTCATCACCCTTCGAGCAATATACTCACTCAGCCTCCTCTGGATATGTCCAAACCATAAAAATCTGTTCTCGCTAACTTTGTCTCCAAAACACCTCATGTGAGAACTTGCCCATGCAAAATATTTGTTGATCTGGTGATTTGCTGAAGTGCCCCATGTGATAAGAAAATTAAGTTTGTTAGTCACCTTGTCATATTTTGACATCACTCTGACTCAATAGCTGGACTATATTTACTTACCATCACTTTATTTTTTTCAAAACAGATTTTTTTTTAATGAACTATATGAGTAGATCACTGTTTTTTCAGTTGGAATAACCTACTTATGGGTTATCCATGATGGCTCCAGTCAGTATAAACGAGTTTGCATCGTTTATACTGACTGGAGTCTATATTACATCTCAAGCTAACACGAACGCCGCATTGCTAACGCTCGCCGAACAAGTCAACGAAATTGAAAAAAAACACCCGGACTCACCCCTCAGTATTCTCGGGGACTTTAACAAAGCTAAACTCAACCACAAACTCCCTAAATACAAGCAGCACATCGACTGTCCTACCAGGGAAAATAATACTTTAGACCACTGCTACACTACGGTAAAAAACGCATACCGTGCTATACCTCGTGCAGCCCTGGGCTCGTCTGATCACTGCTTAATTCACTTAATACCGACGTACAAGCAAGAACTTAAATGTGTGAAGCCTCCAGTGAAAACAGTCAAAAAGTGGACCAATGAAGCCAAGATGGAACTTCAAAGCTGTTTAGACTGCACAGACTGGAGTGTCTTTGAAAATTCAGCTGGCAGCCTGGATGAATATACGGACACTGTCACATCCTATAGACCTATGGGACCTATGCGAGGATCCTGTTCGTGGACTTCAGCTCAGCGTTCAACACCATCATCCCTGAACTGCTTTCATCCAAGCTTCTCCAGCTCAGCGTCTCACCTGCCATCTGCCAGTGGATTTGCAGCTTCCTGACGGGCAGGACACAGCAGGTGAGGCTGGAAGAGACCACCTCATCCACACACAGCATCAGCACTGGAGCGCCCCAAGGTTGTGTCCTCTCTCCGCTGCTCTTCTCTCTCTACTCTCTGCACCTCAGCGCACCCGGCTGTCAAACTCCTCAAGTTTGCAGATGACACCACTGTCATCGGCCTCATAAAGGACGGTGACGAGTCTGCATATCGACAGGAAGTGGAGCGGCTGGAGCTGTGGTGCGTCCGACACAACCTGGAACTGAACACGCTCAAGACTGTAGAGATGATCATGGACTTCAGGAGGCATCCTTCGCCACAGCTGCCCCTCACGTTGTCCAGCTGCCTTGTGTCAACCGTCGAGACCTTCAAGTTACTGGTCTCTCACGACCTGAAGTGGGTGACCAACATCAACTCTGTCCTCAAAAAGGCCCAGCAGAGGATGTACTTCCTCCGGCTTCTGAGAAAGCATGGCCTGCCACAGGAGCTGCTGAGGCAGTTCTACACAGCGGTCATCGAATCAGTCCTGTGTTCTTCTGTCACAGTCTGGTTTGGTGCTGCTACAAAAACGGACAAACTCCGACTGCAACGGACAATCAAAACTGCTGAAAGGATTGTCGGTACCCACCTACCCACCCTTGAGGACTTGCACGTTGCCAGAACTAAGACAAGAGCGTGCAAAATCCTCTCAGACCCTCCGCATCCCAGTCACCAGCTCTTCCAGCTCCTTCCCTCAGGTAGGCGCTACCGATCAATGCAAACTTGAACTAGCAGACATTCCAACAGCTTCTTCCCTCTTGCGATCAACTTCTTAAACACCTAACCTACAATTCCATGACAACATGCTGGCAATTTTTTGACTTGAGTTCATTGTCACATTTCTGTGGGGCCAATTATATATTACTTGTGCACTCACTGTAGTAGTCTCGCCACGCTGCACTATTTGCATATCTGTTGTTGACCAATACTGGCCACTCATGCCAGAGAGGCATCTGCTCCATTTGCACACTGATTGAGGAGTATCTGCAACATTTGCACAACCAACATTGTCCCAGATTATCGCGCTACTCGTCACTTTAAACTGCATAAAGTCCTTGAAGTTTCGGCACCCTTTGCACAATGGTCATTGTACTGGACTATTGCGAGATTGGTCATTCGAACTGCTCTAAGTGCTAGAGGACTCTGCATCTTTTGCACAATTGTAAAAACAAATAAAAAATAAAAAAATGTACCGGCATTACCAGATAACGATTAACCCCTTATTGCTCAGTTTTTTTGTCAATGTCTTTATGTCTTAAAAGCGTTCTCTGTCAATTGACTGTCTGTTGTCGTACGAGAGCGGCTCCAACTACCGGAGACAAATTCCTTGTGTGTTTTTTGGACATACTTGGCAAATAAAGATGATTCTGATTCTGATTCTGATTAAATGCGGTGCAATACTCTCGCATGGACGCAGCGATCCATGCGTGACTGGAGCATTGAATGTTAGTGGGTACCTCATGTATCCATCCCCACCAACGATCATTCATCTGCACCCACCCCCACACAGCCTATAGCTGCATGCTGGCCAGTACGTGGGATGATTTGAAAACATAAAAATAATCATAATAATGTGTGCAATTAATTGATTTTGACAAGGATTAAGAGGGTGGTGGCACGGTGGACGACTTGTTAACACATCTGCCTCACAGTTCTGAAGACCCGGGTTCAAATCTGGCCTCGCCTGTGTGGCGTTTGCATGTTCTCCCCGTGCCTGCGTGAGTTTTCTCCAGGTGCTTCGGTTTCCTCCCACATCAGTAAAACATGGTCAATTGAAGACTATAAATTACCCGTAAGTGGGAATGTGAGTGCGAATGGTTGTTTGTTCATGTGTGCCCTGCGATTGGCAGTTGGGATAGGTAAGCGGTACTCTGAACACAGCAAGTCAACCACATGCTGCTGGCTGGGCACCATTGTGTAACCAAAATATTTCAGTTGTTTATTTTAACCTCCCCTCTCAAAAAAAATCTAATTAATCAATTGAGTTGTACACATTGTAGAGCACATTAACGAATGGGAAAAGATTTTTTCAATTATTTATTTTGGTCTCATTTGTTTTTACATCACAAACACCTGGCATTTGAACAGGCCAAGTGAGCCTATTGTGCTGTTCAACAAATGTAAACAATAGTATAAGACCCTTTCTTGGAGCAGAATTTTCCTGAATTTGTTATTTTATGAAGATGTTATTGGTCGTTTTTATAAAGTGTTTCAAAAGATTTTATTGTTTAAATTGATTGATATATTAATATCCTTAAGTGATATCTTTAGCTTTTATTGACCATGCTCTGATTGAAAAACAAAAAATCAGAAGTTATTAGTTAATCACTACTTGAGTAAAGGTTTTTGACTTAGTACTTTCTTACGTAATTATTTGGAGGTCAACTTTTTACTTTTGCTTGAGTCATTTTATTCGAAACTAACAGTACTCTTAGTTTAGTACAATATTTGTCTGCACTACGCACCTCTGATCGGCACCTTACCTCAAATGATTGGTCGCCATTTTCTCATGTCAGTAAGTCCACATGATGGTATCATTTGATACATTCACAAGTAGACATCGCAAAAGAACACTTTCACTCAAAATGTGTTAAGCTTAGCCTAGGACAAGCCGAGCCTACAGTACCTCTAATAATTGTTCGCCACTTGTCAATATTTCCCTATGATTACATCAAAATTTTCTTTATTGGAAGCACTCACCAAAAAATCAATTTTACTCAAGGGGCTCTATATTCGTGGACTGCGGTGAAAACAAACTTTTCAATGTCGCCATATGCGAGACTATTTGCACCGCTTTTAAAGGGTATGCCATGACTACTTCGATTCGAGAGTACTAGAACTGGCTGTGTTGACGCAGATACAAGCGTAGATGTCCCATTTTAAATCCGCTGGTCGTACACCGGTCCAACTAAAGTACCAAAACAGAGTCTAGCCCACCTCCTCGCAGAGTAAGCAGACGATACACGAGTGCCTCAGATGCGGGGTGGATCAGACATATTACTCTTACAAAGGTGGACCACCACCCCAGTCTGCCAATCCAGAGGCACTGTCCCCGATGTCCACGTGATGTTGCAGAGGCGTGTCAACCAGGACAGCCCCAAAACATCCAGAGCCTTTCGGAACTTCGGGCGAATCTCATCCACCCCTGGGGCCTTGCCACCAAGGAGCTTTTTAATCACCTCGGTGACCTCAACCCCAGAGATAGGAGAGCCCGCCTCAGAGACCCCAGACTCTGCTTCCGCACGGGAAAGCGTGTCGGTGGAATTGAGGTCTTCGAAGTATTCTCCCCACCGGCTCAAGACATCCCAAGTAAAAGTCAGCAGTGCCCCATCCTCACTATACACAGTGTTCATGGTGCACTGCTTCCCCCTCCTGAGACGCCAGATGGTGCACCAGAATTTCCTCGAAGCCGCCCGGAAATCGTTCTCCATGGCCTCACCGAACTCCTCCCATGTCCGTGTTTTTACCCTCAGCGACCACCAAAGCTGCATTCCGCTTGGCCAGCCGATACCCATCAGCTGCCTCAGGAGTTCCACAGGCCAAAAAGGCCCGATAGGACTCCTTCTTCAGCTTGACAGCATCCCTCACCGTTGGTGTCCACCAACAGGTTCGGGGATTGCCACCACGACAGGCACTGAATACCTTATGGCCACAGTTCCGGTCAGCCACCTCGGCAATGGAGGCGCGGCACATGGTCCATTCGGACTCAATGTCCCCCGCCTTTCCTGGGACATGGATGAAGTTCTGCCATAGGTGGGAGTTGAAACTCCTGACCGGGGATTCTGCCAGACGTTCCCAGCAGACCCTCGCAATACTTTTGGGCCTGCCAGGTCGGACCGGCATCTTCCCCCACGGAAGTTAACTCACCACCAGGTGGTGATCGGTTGAAAGCTCCGCCCCTCTCTTCACCTGAGTGTCCAAGACATGTGGCCGCAAGTCAGATGACATGACCACAAAGTCGATCATCGAACTGCGACTTAGGGTGTTCTGGTGCCAAGTGCACGTGTGCACACCCTTATGCTTGAACATGGTGTTCATTATGGACAATCCTTGGTGAGCACAGAAGTCCAATAACAGAACAACACTCGAGTTTTGATCGGGGGGCTGTTCCTCCCAATCACGGCCTTCCAGGTCTCACTGTCATTGCACACGTGAGCATTGAAGTCCCCCAGCAGAAACAAACAACAGTCAGGACTTGTCCCCCCACCCGAAGGTGGAGGGAGGCTACCCTCTCATCCACCGGGGTGAACCCCAATGTACAGGCACCAAGTCGGGGGCAATCAGTATACCTACAACTCCAGAGTTGAAGAGAGTCCAACCCCTCTCAAAAGGACTGGTACCAGAGCCCAAGCTGTGTGTGGAGGCTAGTCGGAACTTCTCAACCTCACACACTAACTCGGGCTCCTTCCCTGCCAGAGAGGTGACGTTCCACGTCCCAAGAGCCAGCTTCTGTAACCGGGGATCGGATCGTCAAGGTCCCTGCCTTCAGCCACCGCCCAGCTCACACTGCAGCCGACCCCTATGGCCCCTCCCACAGTTGGTGAGCCCATGGGAAGGGGGACCCACGTTACCCTTTCAGGCTGGGCCCCATGGGTGCATGCCCGGCCACCAGGCGCTCGCCATCGAGCCCCACCTCCAGGCCTGGGGCCCAGTGACTCAAATGCAAGTAAAGAGCAACGTTTAGCTTGATTTTCTTCAACTACAGTACTCCACCATCATTCCAGTCCCCAAGAAACCTGCAATCTCTGGTCTGAATGACTACAGGCCTGTCGATTTGACATCTGTGGTCATGAAGTCCTTTGAACGTCTCGTGCTGGACCACCTCAAGAGTGTCACAGGTCCCCTGCTGGACCCCCTGCAGTTTGCCTTCCAAGCGAACAGGTCTGCGGATGATGCAGTCAACATGCACTTGCTCCTAGAACACCTCGACAGTGCAGGGACCTATGCGAGGATCCTGTTCGTGGACTTCAGCTCAGCGTTCAACACCATCATCCCTTAACTCCTTTCAACCAAGCTTCTCCAGCTCAGTGTCTCACCTGTCATCTGCCAGTGGATTTACAGCTTTCTGACGGGCAGGACACAGAAGGTCAGGCTGGCGGAGGCCACCTCATCCACACGCAGCATCAGCACTGGGGCGCCCCAAGGTTGTGTCCTCTCTTCTCTCTCTACACGAACGACTGCACCTCAGCGAACCCGACTATCAAGCTCCTGAAGTTTGCAGATGACACCACTGTCATCTGCCTCATCAAGGACGGTGACGAGTCTGCATATCGACAGGAAGCGGAGCGGCTGGAGCTGTGGTGCGGCCGACACAACCTGGAGCTGAACACGGTCAAGACGGTAGAGATGATCGTGGACTTCAGGAGGCATCCTTCGCCACAGCTGCCCCTCACGTTGTCCAGCTGCCTTGTGTCAACCGTCGAGACCTTCAAGTTCCTGGGAATTACTATCTCTCAGGACCTGAAGTGGGCGACCAACATCAAGTCCGTCCTCAAAAAGGCCCAGCAGAGGATTTACTTCCTGCGGCTTCTGAGAAAGCACGGCCTGCCACCGGAGCTGCTGAGACAGTTCTACACAGCGGTCATCGAATCAGTCCTGTGTTCTTCCATCACAGTCTGGTTTGGTGCTGCTACAAAAAAGGACAAACTCCGACTGCAACGGACAATCAAAACTGCTGAAAGGATTGTCTGTACCCCCCTACCCACCATTGAGGACTTGCACGCTGCCAGAACTAAGACAAGGGCGTGCAAAATCCTCTCAGACCGTCTGCACCCCGGTCACCAGCTCTTCCAGCTCCTTCCCTCAGGTAGGCGCTACCGATCAACGCAAACTAGAACTAGTAGACATTCCAACAGCTTCTTCCCTCTTGCGATCAACTTCTTAAACACCTAACCTATAATTCCATTACAACAAGCTGGACATTTTTTGACTTGAGTTCGTTGTCACATTTCTGTGGGGCCAATTATGTATTACTTGTGCACTCACTGTAGTTGTCTCGCCATCCTGCACTATTTGCATATAATGGCCACTCATGCCAGAGTAGCATCTGCTCCATTTGCACACTGATTGAGGAGTATATGTAACATTTGCACAACCATCATTGTCCCAGATGATCGCACTACTCGTCACTTTAAACCGCATACACTCCTTGAAGTCTCAGCGCCCTTTGCACAATGGTCATTGCACCGGACGGAGTATTGCAATATTAGTCATTCGAACTGCTCTAAGTGCTAGAGGACTCTGCATCTTTTTGCACAATTGTTTTTTGTTAATGTCTTTATGTCCCCAAAGTGTTCTGTAAATTGACTGTCTGTTGTACTAGAGCGGCTCCAACTACCGGAGACAAATTCCTTGTGTGTTTTGGACATACTTGGCAAATAAAGATGATTCTGATAAATATCAATGGTATGTGTTTAAAGCATTGGCATGTTTCAATCAGAATGAGAAAAGGTCTGCATGTAAACCTGATTACTCAATAAGATTAAAAATATGACTTCTGAAACCAAAAGATCGTATTTACCCCGATCTTGATAGTTCAGTGTATACATAAGTGTGCATGTGTGTGTGTGTGTGTGTGTGTGCGTATGTGTCAGTTTACAGCACTTTTAGGTGTTAAGACTTGATTTTAATAGTCTCAGTGTTTTTTTCTTTTCCATTTAAACACATCCTTAACTTATAGCGTTAAAAGCTTCAAAAACCGATGGCAAGATTGCCAACTACAAAGAAAGCAGTTTTCACAACAGTGTTTCAATAAAATCGTTCTAATTTGAATTTATGATGATGTGTTACTAGCAATAGAATTGGATAAATCACAATAAAACACAGTCAATTGTAAATAGTGACCCTAATGTCAAACAAAATGAATTTGGGAAGCTGGCTATCCTTCAAGGTGTTTACATTTATGAACATTTTCTCCCCGTAACAAATAGTGGAAATGGAAAAAACAACAATAAAAACATTTAAACATTTTGCAACAACCATACAAGTGTATTTTTTAAACTGCTAAAAAAAATAAAACGAAATTACTCACCCATCAATGATGTGTGTCGTAGGTGTCAAGAACACTTGCTGTAAGACTTCATACTTAACACTTTTTACCATTTTTAACTGCCATAAAAGTGTATAAATAAGTTAAACCACTCTGGTAAAACAACAACATAGATTGATGTGGTATGCTTTGGATCAGGATCTGTCTTGAATCAACTTACAAAACAAGGCATTTTAACTTTGATGACACTTGGCAGACAATTGCAGCGGCAGGATTTCTCTGTATGCCTGGGAAGTCAGTCTCTTCAGCAACACCACTTACTTTGGCACATCATTCTTCATTATTATTGAGGTCAACGGAACCATATTGGACTGAGCAGCCAAGACGGGTAGTATCAGCTTCTTATGCTTTCATAAGTTCTATTCCTGCTTCCATGGCTATTATCGGACTTTTTCACTGTCACCATCCACTGTCATCCCTTCTGTTTTGGGATCATAATACAGAGCAGATGTTTTCTCTAGCTAAGAAAACAATTCAGATGGTCCGATAGTACCACTGTGTTTGAATTGGAATGAAGGAAGTCGGTTAATGTGTCACGTGGTCATATTACAAGGCTACATTACGTATGTGCTGACTTACTAACATATCAGTATTCAAGGTTTTAGGGTTTTTGACCACCTCAATTTTTTAAATCAGTATTTTACAATGAACAATTGGTCATTGCAAAAACATGACTTCCGTGTTTCTGACAAATCCTGAGTTTTAACGATAGATCTATTACGCCGATGATATTTTCTAATTTTTCAACTCTAACGTTTCAAAATCCGTGTATTCATTATGAATAATATGACACATACGCTGATTGACTAACATCTATGACTCAACAATGTTTTTTCCCCACCTCAACTTTTGAAAAACAGTATTTTCTCTCTGCTTATAAAGAAGGGATCGATCCATCTCATCACATAAAACCTAACTAGCCATTAAACATAATGGATCCATCGCTCAAATCAACCTTGGTGTATTATTTTTAATGCAACATTCACACTGTCATTCAGCTACAAAATATTATAACAATACAAAGACAACTAGGGAGTGCTCAATCCGCCTCCGGTCCAACCTCTCCTGCACCCAGACATCCAATTAATTAGAACAATTCAACAACAGGTCTTTATGTTTGACATGAAGTACAGATATCTCGTCTACATCACGGTTGTTTTGTTGTATAGAAGCTTGAGTTTTGTATATGAATATGGGAGGAGTCATGATAATAATGATTTTAACTGAAAGTAAAGTGATCCACTGAAACATGATGTGAACCTGTACAATTTCTCCCTCGTCAGTATGATTCAGGGAAAACTACAACAATAAACCAGTGATAAAAATTAAAAACTGATTGAGGATTGTTCTCTTAAGGGTATGCTTTTTCTACATATCTTGTGTCGGAGCTGATGAGTGTGAAGAGGGAACCTAATGTGGTCAATGAGAATATATTTATAGTTAACGGCTGAAAGTGTCTATATATTATATATAGTTGTAAATGGTTCAATTGAGTGAGAACGAGGTGGGATCGTAGTTTGCTCGTTTTGCGTTTAGCCTTATCGGAAAAAGATACATTTTATTATTGTTTTGGTTAAAGTGATATTAAAGAAGGATATTTGAGCTTGCACATTTCTATATTTTGTTATTTCTATTTGAAATTCAGGCACTGACTAAAAAAAAAATAAAAAAAAAAATAAATAAATAAATAAATAAAAAAAAATCCAAGTTACTCACCCGTTAATCAGTACTCGAGTAGTTGTTTTTTAACAGAATACTTAACTTCTCAAGTATTTATTTGGAGGACAACTTTTTGCTTGAGTCATATTATTTAAAGTATCATCTTATACTCCTACACAAGTACATTTGGTCACATTCCAGAAATGACAAGAAAACAGACTACATTTTTTATTATTTTTTTGTCCTGTTCGGCTGTTAGGTCAAGCAAAATGGAAAATCTATAACCCTTTTATGCCGAAACAGTTTTACTGTGTCACAGTGGAGTTGTTAAGCTTCCGCTGTGGTATTATAATTGAGGTTTATTGAGAATCAGACTTGATCAGTCGAACAGAACAAAGTTTCTAGAAGGGAGAGAGAAACAAAGACAAAAGACAAAGCACTAATTGTAAAGAGGATGAGAGAAGTAAATCATTACATTATCTGCAACAATGAAACATTAAATATAAGTGTTGCATGGGGATGTAGTGCTACACCCTGTGAGGGACAGAAGAAGAAGCATGCAGGACAAGGGTCGTGAACCCGGGTGTGCAACTGGTGGTGGCATTAATTACGTATTAATTACGTAAATTATAAAAGTCTACAGGACGAGAGTATAAGTGAGGGGATACACAAGCGATTTGCATATTCATGTCTTATTTGTTGCAGTAAGTGCGTGACCCCACACCCAGTGAAAGAGTCCTAGGGGTGTGTGTCTGCGGGTACATGTAAGTGAATTGACACAGTTTTACATGCACAAAGACTGACAGAAGTGTCCTGCGGCGGCTGAGGGCCCCACCCAATCAATCGAGGGGCGGGATCAGGACCATGGGTCCACCCGAAAGTGATCTAAAATGTATGAAAATAAAAACGAATAAATATAATAATAATAAAACAACCTCTACAACAAAGAATATAGAATTCCATTGTTTACTTTCACACTTATGAAAATAGTCTTCTTTTGTCAAATGTCAAATAGCACCCTACTCAGGCAAAGGAATCAAGAGTATAGATTGAGCATGTTGAGGAAAGGTGACCAGCTATCTACCTATATGTGTACTTTTGACTTTTGACTTTTTCGTTCTGCTGATATTTTTTCTAACGCAATATATTCTATGATGAGATTTAGCCACTGATTGATGTTAATAGCTTGTTTGTTTTTCTAGTTTAATGGAATTATTTTCTTAGCGGTAGCTAACGCGACAAGTAATGATTGTAAATATTTATTAGGGAGGTCAATTATGCTTAAATCGCCAAGTATGCACAATCTTGGGGAAAGTGTAATCCTGCAGTTTAAAATATACAAGATTTTTTGTATAAACGAAGACCAAAAGCATTGAATTGGTGTACATTTAGAATGAAAATAGGTGTCTGGGGTATTTTTGGTGCATTGCACGCATATATTAGATGGAGAGAAGCCCATTTTATGCATCGTGTGCTGAGTAAAGTGTGTTCTATGGAGCACTTTATATTGTATAAACTGTAGATTTGTGTTTTTTCTCATTCTAAACGTATTGTTACAAATCTGCATCCAGTAGCGACGGTCAGCAGACATGGAGAGGTCTCATTCACATTTGGTGATTGGTAAGTGCATTGGTTTAGTCCATGAAATTAATTTATAAACTTGAGAGATTTCTTTTACTTTGCAGGAGAAGCTTCATAATTTGCTTCACAAACTCCGGCAGTTCAAGGGTGCTCTGGAGTGTTGGTATTCTTTTTTTTATTGCTGCTTTTAATTTATTGTATTGAATAAAGTTTCCAGCTGTTATTTGGAATTCTTGGAACAGTTCATCACGTGTCTTAAAAACATAATTGTTAAATTGTTGTTTGTATGTGGTTAATTCCATGTTGTTCCCATGTACTAAAATGAAGGGGTATATTATTAATTTCGAAATCTGGATTATGACAGATTGGGGAGAGCATAAATGTGGGTTTAAATCGAATCATTGAAAATAAATAATTGATTTGAGGTTTTCATTTTGATTGTAGCTATTCTTCCCAGTAATGATATAGGCAAGTTATTCCAGCGTCTTAAATCAACTGAGATTCTTTCCAGAAGTGGTGTGTAATTTAGATTGGTTAGCTCTGTGAGTTTTGACGAAATATTGATACGTAAGTACTTAATGTTTCCAATAGGAATAGGGTACTCTGGGATTTGATCTGCAGGAGTCCATGAGCTTGCAGTTATTGGGAGTATTGTTGATTTTGTCCAGTTAATAGAGTAGTCTGATATTTGTGAAAATGTTTTAATGAGATTGAAGACTGCCTGAAGAGAATACTTGGGTTCCTGTAAGTAAAGAAGAATATCATCAGCATATAGATTGATTTTGTGTTCTGTCACTAGTGAGCAGACACCTTTAATATTAGCATTCTGGCGTGTAGTGGCAGCAAGAGGTTCGATAAATATTGCAAATAGCATTGGTGAGAGTGGACATCCTTGTCTGGTTCCTCTTTGTAAAGTAAAACTTTGTGAAGTTATCCTATTTGTGGTGACTGTCGCTTTCGGCGAATTGTATAATGTTGCTATCTAATGTATACTTGAATCTCCAAAGCCAAATTTAAGGAGTACTGCAAACAGGAAAGCCCAGTTAACTTTATCGAAAGCTTTATCTGCGTCAAGTGACATGATGATTGCGTTTAGATTTTTACCCTTTGACATGCTTATTAAATTCAACAGATGTCTGACATTGTTTGTGGAACTTCTACCTTTCATGAAGCCTGTCTGGTCATAATGGATAATCGACGGAAGTACCTTTTCAAGTCTCGCTGCGAGGGCTTTCGAGATAATCTTGATATCTACATCTACAGAAGGACTTCCGGACGGCTTCGAGGAAATTCTGGTCTACCATCTGGCATCTCAGGATGGGGAAGCAGTGCACCATCAACACTGTATAGTGGGGATGGGGCGCTGCTGACCTCGACTTGGGACATTGTGAGTCGGTGGGGAGAATACTTCGTAGACCTCCTCAATTACACCGACAGACCTTCCCAGGAGGAAGCAGAGTCTGGGGTCTCTGAGGCGGGCTCTCCTATCTCTGGGGTTGAGGTCAACGAGGTGGTTAAAAAGCTCCTTGGTGGAAAGGCCCCGGGGGTAGATGAGATTCGCCCGGAGTTCCTAAAGGCTCTGGATGTTGTGGGACTGTCCTGGTTGACACGCCTCTGCAACATCGTGTGGACATTGGGGGCAGTGCCTCTGGATTGGCAGACTGGGGCGGTGGTCCCCCTTTTTAAGAAGGGGGACCGGAGGGTGTTTTCACACTCCTCAGCCTCCCTGGCAAGGTCTATTCAGGGGTGCTGGAGAGGAGGGTCCGTCGGCCGAGCTCACCGAGCTTCTAACCCTATCTCTAAGGGAGAGCCCGGACACCCTATGGAGGAAACTCATTTCGGCCGCTTGTATCCGGGATCTTGTTCTTTCGGTCACGACCCACAGCTCGTGACCATAGGTGAGGGTAGGACGTAGATCGACCGGTAAATTGAGAGCCTCGCCTTTCGGCTTAGCTCCTTCTTTACCACAACGGATCGATACAAAGTCCACATCACTGCAGACGCTGCACCGATCCGCCTGTCGATCTCCCGTTCCATTCTTCACTCACTCGTGAACAAGACCCCAAGATACTTGAACTCCTCCACTTGGGGCAGGATCTCATCCCCGACCTGGAGAGGGCATGCCAACCTTTTCCGACTGAGGACCATGGTCTCAGATTTGGAGGTGCAGATTCTCATCCTAGCCGCTTCACACTCAGCTGCGAACTGCTCCAGTGAGAGTTGGAGGTCACGGCTTGATGAAGCCAACAGAACCATATCATCTGAAAAAAAGCAAAGATCCAATACTGAAGCCACCAAACCCGCTATGCCTCGGCTGCGCCTAGAAATTCTGTCCATAAAAGTTATGAACAGAATCGGTGACAAAGGGCAGCCTTGGTGGAGTCCAACCTTCACCGGAAACGAGTCCGACTTACTGCCGGATATGCGGACCAAACTCTGACTCCGGTCGTACAGGGACCGAACAGCCCGTACCAGGGGGTTCGGTACCCCATACCCCTGAAGCACCCTCCACAGGACTCCCCGAGGGACACGGTCGAACGCCTTCTCCAAGTCCACAAAACACATGTAGACTGGTTGGGCGAACTGGTCCACTGTTCCACGGCCAGGACGATAACCACACTGCTCCTCCTGAATCCGAGATTCGACTTCCCCACGGACCCTCCTCTCCAGCACCCCTGAATAGACCTTACCAGGGAGGCTGAGGAGTGTGATCCCCCTGTAGTTGGAACACACGCCGCCTTACGGCCACAGCTGCGGTCGGCCGCCTCAGCAATGGAGGCGCGGAACATGGTCTACTCGGACTCGATGTCCCCCGCCTCCCTCGGAACATGAGCAAAGTTCTGTCGGAGGTGGGAGTTGAAACTCCTTCTGAAAGGGGATTCTGCCAGACGTTCCCAGCAGACCCTCACAATACGTTTGGGCCTGCCACGTCGGACCGGCATCTTCCCCCACCATCGGAGCCAACTCACCACCAGGTGGGGATCAGTTGACAGCTCTGCCCCTCTCTTCACCCGAGTGTCCCAGACATGCGGCCGCAAGTCCGATGACACGACCACAAAGTCGATCATCGAACTGTGACCGAAGGTGTCCTGGTGCCAAGTGCACGTGTGGACACCCGTATGCTTGAACATGGTGTTTGTTATGGACAATCCGTGATGAGCACAGAAGTCCAATAACAGAAAACCGCTCGGGTTCTGATCGGGGGTGCCGTTCCTCCCAATCACGCCCTTCCAGGTCTCACTGCCATTGCCCACGTGAGCATTGAAGTCCCCCAGCAGGACGATGGAGTCCCCAGCGGGAGCGCTCTCCAGCACCCCCTCCAAGGACTCCAAAAAGGGTGGGTAATCTGAACTGCTGTTTGGTGCATAGGCACAAACAACAGTCAGGACCGTCCCCCCACCCGAACGCGGAGGGAGGCTACCCTCTCGTCCACTGGGGTGAACCCCAACGGACAGGCGCCAAGCCGGGGGGCAAGAAGTATACCCACACCTGCTCTGCGCCTCTCACCGTGGGCAACTCCAGAGTGGAAGAGAGTCCAACCCCTCTCGAGAGGACTGGTACCAGAGGCCAAGCTGTGTGTGGAGGCGAGTCCGACTATATCTAGTCAGAACTTCTCGACCTCACACACCAGCTCGTGTTCCTTCCCTGCCAGAGAGGTGACATTCCACGTCCCTAGAGCCAGCTTCTGTAGCCGGGGATCGGATCGCCAAGGTCCCCGCCTTCAGCCACCGCCCAGCTCGCACTGCACCCGACCCCTATGGCCCCTCCCACAGGTGGTGAGCCCATGGGAAGGGGGACCCACGTTACCCTTTCGGGCTGTACCCGGCCGGGCCCCATGGGTGCAGGTGCTCGCCTTCGAGCCCCACTTCCGGGCCTGGCTCCAGAGGAGGGCCCCAGTTACCTGCGTCCGGGCAAGGGAAACCTGAATCCATTTATTGTACTCGTCATAGGGGTTTTTGGAGCCGTGCTTTGTCAAACAACCTAGGTCCGAGGATCATTGGGACACACAAACCCCTCCACCACGATAAGGTGACGGCTCAAGGAGGGGCATACCTAACTATATATTTTTAAATAAGGCTGTCAAGTACTGTTCTGTTCTCCCATATTTTTAACATGAACATCTGAAGTATCAGTAAACTAGCATTGTCGGGTCTGATGAGTGATGAGTTTATTGAAAACAGTAGTACCTTGCTACTTAGAATATTACTCAAGTAAAAAGTTGTCCTCCAAATAAATACTTGAGAAGTTAAGTATTCTGTTAAAAAAACAACTGAGTACTGAATAACGCGTGAGTAACTTCTATTTCATTATTTTTTTTTAGTCTGTGCCTGAATTTCAAATAAAAATAACAAAATATAGAAACGTGCAAGTTCAAATATCGTTCTTTAACTAAAATGATAATACAATTTATATTTTTTATAAGGCTAAACGCAAAACAAGCAAAATACGATCACACCTCCTTATCACTCAATTGAACCATTTACAACTATATATATATATATATATATATATATATATATATATATATATTTGATATATATATATTCAAATATATATATATATATTTATATATATTTATATTTGATATATATATATATATATTTGACTTTCAGCCATTAACTATAAATACACTCTCATTGACTACTTCTCTCTTCACACTCATGAGCCCCGACACAAGATATGTAGCAAAAGCATACCCTTAAGAGAACAATCCTCAATCAGTTTTGTCATGGTCAGAGAGCATTCATTTTTATCCTCACTAGGGTCGCGGGCGTGCTGGAGCCTATCCCAGCTATCATCGGGCAGGAGGCGGGGTACACCCTGAACTGGTTGCCTGCCAATCGCAGGGCACATACAAACAAACAACCATTCGCACTCACATTCACACCGACGGGCAATTTAGAGTTGTCAATTAACCTAACATGCATGTTTTTGGGATGTGGGAGGAAACCGGATTGCCCGGAGAAAACCCACGCAGGCACGGGGAGAACATGCAAACTCTACACAGGCGGGGCTGGGGATTGAACCCCTGTCCTCAGAACTGTGAGGCAGACGCTCTAACCAGTCGTCCACCGTTCCGCTGCATTAAAAATAATACACAAAAGTTGATTTTAGTAAGGGATCCATTATGTTTAATGGCTAGTTAGGTTTTCTGTGATGAGATGGATCAATCCCTTCTTTATAAGCAGAGAAAATACTGTTTTTTGAATGTTGAGGTGAAAAAAAACATTTTTGCGTAATAAATGTTAGTTAGTCAATGTATGCGTAATATTATTCATAATAAATACACGGATTTTGAAAGGTTAGAGTTGAAAAATTTGAAATTATCATCGGCGTAATAGATCTATCGTTAAAAGTCTGGATTTGTAAGAAACACGGAAGTCATGTTTTTGCAATTACCAATTGTTCATTGTAAAATACTGATTTTAAAAGTTGAGGTGGGAAACAAAGTCAAAAACCCTAAAACCTTGAATAATGGTATGTGACACATTAACCGACTTCCTTCATTCCAATTCAAACACAGTGGTACTATCGGACCATCTGAATTGTTTTCTTTGCTAGAGAAAACATCTGCTCACTCCTCTGAGCATGATGAAATAAAGCTCCTTATACAGTCAAAACCGGATTTCAATTCAAATTCCAGTACTATGAATGCAATGGTTGGAGTCGATTGCTCTTCAAGCGGTACAATTCAGAGCTCCATCAAAATATTCTGGAAGAGTATGCCTCTCAAAGTTATACAATAAGGTCAAACCATCATCGTCATGCGGCGACATCAACAAATCCTGCAAGAATTTGACTAAGGAATAACTAAATTTAATTTTGGTCTTTTTTCTGTATTATGATCCCAAAACAGAAGTGATGACAGTGGATGGTGACAGTGAAAAGGTCCGATAATAGCCATGGAAGCAGGAATAGAATTTATGAAAGCATAATAAGCTGGTACTACCCGTCCTGGCTGCTCAGTCCAATATGGTTCCGTTGACCTCAATAATAATGAAGAATGACGTGCCAAAGTAAGTGGTGTTGCTGAAGAGATTGACTTCCCAGGCATACAGAGAAATCCTGCCGCTGCAATTGTCTGCCAAGTGTCATCAAAGTTAAAATGTCTTGTTTTGTAAGTTGATTCAAGACAGATCCTGATCCAAAGCATACCACATCAGTCAAAGTTGTTGTTTTACCAGAGTGGTGTCATTTATTTATACACTTTTATGGAAGTTAAAATGGTAAAATGTGTTAAGTATGAAGGCTTACAGCAAGCGTTCTTGACACCTACGACATACATCATTGATGGGTGAGTAATTTCCTTTTATTTTTGTTAGCAGTTTAAAAAATACACTTGTGTGGTTGTTGCATCCATCCATCCATCCATCCATCCATTTTCTGTTCATAAATGTCTGTTCTGTTCACCTTAAAGGATAGCCAGCTTCCCAAATACATTTTGTTTGGCATTAGGGTCACCATTTACATTTGACTGTGTTTTATTGTGATCTATCCAATTCTATTGCTAGTAACACATCATCATAAATTCAAATTGGAATGATTTTAGCTCAATCTTTTGTATTTTTTTCATCAGTAATACAGTTTGTAATATTAAAACACTGTTGTGAAAACTGCTTTCTTTGTAGTTGGCAATCTTGCCATCGGTTTTTGAAGCTTTTAACGCTATAAATTAAGGATGTGTTTAAATGAAAGAGAGAAAAAACACAGACTAATAAATCCAAGTCTTAAACCCTAAAAGTGATGTAAACTGACACATGCGCTCACACGCGCACACACACACACACACACACACACACACACACGCACACACGTGCATACACTGATCTTAATGAGTAATCAGGTTTACATGCAGACCTTTTCTCATTCTGATTGAAACATGCCAATGCTTTAAACACATACCATTGATATTTATTCCAACTGAAAAAACAGTGATCTACTCATATAGAACTTGAACTTGTGAATGGACTTATGGGAATGTAAGGTGTGTATACAAAATCAGTATCAAGTAAGTATATATGGCTTGCTTAGACATGGCAGGCTGAAATATGGTCTTCATGAAAACAAGTTGCGACATCTCTGCCCATATTCTAAATTGTGGAGGCACGTTTCGACAATGGAATAGTCTTTTGGATCTTATTATGTCATACTCATAAAACTCCAACATCTTCAGAATCATCTGACCTATCTATATTTTAATTGTCAAGAACATGTCTCTCAAGGGGCGTTCCTGTGGAATGTAAATTTCCGCCAAGGGGAGGATGATATAATCAAGGTCAAACTATACTATCATCTCTGTCATGTTTTTAGACAGTTCCTGAGAGAGACCTTGAGTACTCCTGATTGTGCAATTTAAAAAAAGACACTTGCTTCATGAAAATAAACTATAATTTAAACTCTGGAATGTATCTTAACTCGATACATAAAACTTGTTCCTACATGTTTCAACATTTTAAAAAAGAAAGCAAGAGACTACTGAATCACGCACACACACACACACACACACACACACACACACACACACACACACGTAGCCATAGGTTTTGTCCTGGGTGGTGATGATGTGCAAAACATGAAACTATACTTTAAACTCTGGCATTTATCTAGATACTAGATACATAAAACAATTTGTTTCTAATACGTGTCAACATTTTATAATAGAAAATAGAATAGAAATGAGACACCAATCTTCCTAATAGAGTGAAGATAGTTGGATGAATCCCAAAAGATACAACATGTTTGGACTTGTTTTCGACAAACGAAAACATGTCTAGGCATATATTTTTTGATAAGAACTTCGGAAACTCCCACATGAAATGTAAAACTGACATGTTTAGGGTTTAGATGTATTAATGTTCATCACATAATGCTTTACACCTGCACTTCTTTTTAATAAGAGCCTAAAAAATAAGATGTCCTTGAAAAATGAAAACATGTTTCGACATGTTTTTTTGCCTCGGAAACTCTCACACGAAATGTAAAACTGACATGATAAACTTATGGTTTACCCTTGGAAATGGTTTTTGATAAGATAATGAGAACATGTCTGGGCTTGTTCACTGGAAGGGGATTTTTCCAGACTGTCCGCTCAGCATTTCGCACAACCCATTGGTCAGAAAAATACGTTCTTGGCTAAATACACATTTTTTTCTGATCTTCTAACATCTCAGGCACCCCATGTCACGTGCACAAGCCACGAGAGTATCCCCATTCTTTGCCAATGCTGTGTGACCTCTGGACATGACCCTCAAACATCTCGGACCCCATGTCACGTGCACAAACCACGTGAGTGTCCCATTCTCTACAGGTGCGGGGTTGTGACCTCTGGACATGACCCTCAAACATCTCAGACACCCGATGTCACGTGTACAAGTCATGTGAGTATCCCCATTCTTTGCCAATGCTGTGTGACCTCTGGGCATGACCCCTAACATGTCAGATGCGGGATGGGGACGGAAATGACCATATTCACAGGTATGATCACAAATAACCTTTTTTGGCACCTAATGATTTCATTTGTTCCTACAGGTGTCCCCGAACATGATGTCATGCGCCAAAAACGCCAGGGAACATGATCTCACTTTATTTTCACGTCATTTTGTTTGTACCGGATGTGACGTCATTGGGACAGGTGGTCCGGAAGGTGACGACATTGCGCACGTGCGCTGGCACGCTGCCAGGTGGTGACATCATAGGTCATCCATCATTTTGACAGGAGCGGGATACTCTCTCTCTCTCTGACAACAACCTCTTCATCAATGTGGGGAAGACCAAAGAGATTGTCGTGGATTTCAGGAAGAGCCCCCCACAACATCCCCCACTGACAATCGATGGTGCTGCTCCGGAGAGGGTGAGCAGCACCGAGTTTCTGGGGATGTGCATCTCAGAGCATCTCTCCTGGTCCAACAACACCACATCGCTGGCCAATAAGGCCAAAACACACCTCTACTTTCTGCGAAATCTAAAGAAAGCTCTTTCTCCCGGGGCACCATTGCAAGTGTCATCCAGGACCGCATCACTGTGTGGCACTGAAGCAGCACTGCCTTGGGCCGGAATACACTACAGCGGATAGGGAATACAGCCAGCCAGATCATCGGTGCCTCTCTTCCCTCAATCACAGACATTTTCAACAACCGCCTCACCCGCAGAGGCATCAGCATTACAAAGGACACCACCCACCGCTCACACTCATTTCACAGCCTCCTGTCTTCAGGTAGATACTGGAGCCTCTAGGTCCACAGAAAAAGACTGGGGAACAGCTTCATGTATCAAGTAGTTAGGATCCAGAACTCGGTTCACTTCCTCGCCACTTTGCCTACAGGAACTTCACACATATGCACTTCCTCCAACCATACACAAGAAGAGTCTTTTAGTTGAGCGGATTAGCCCCAGGGAGCACACACATCTCTCTCCCTGTGTGTTCCCTCCACCATCGTACCACTGTTCCTACATACGGTATCATACTGTTTACAAATTTTGCATTGTATCACTTTTTTAATTTTCCCAATGTACTATCTGTTTATAACACACCATGACACTTTCTTTCCCTTTTTGCACTACCTTATTGTCTATTGTCTGTTGTCTCACTGTCTGTCTATTTATTGTATTGTACGGTTTATATATTTACTGTTGATTTGTATCGATTTATGTTTTAGATTACTGTCGAGAGAAACAGTGTTTTGATCTCCCTGTAAGTCCTGTACGCATAGGGAAATTGAAAAAGAAAACCTTGACCTTGAGAATGACAGAGGGTAGCGGGACAGGTATCGGCATTAGTGCTCACAGTAGTCTCAGTGGTCGAAGAAGGCAGGGTGTCAGTAATCTCATTCCTAATGAGCTAAAAAAAAAATTTTGCATGATGAAATTGCATGAAATCATAAGTGGGAGCTGTTGGAAGCAGGCTCCTTTTGGGTTAGCATTGCTACTGTATCAAATAAGTATTCAGGGTTATTTTCATTAAGACAAATTATTTTGGAAAAATAATTCGTTTTAGCTGATATGAGAGCTTGTTTGTATTTCAGTGAAATATCCCCCTATGCCTGACAGAAGACTTCAAGTTTAGTTGCACGCCATTTGTGCTCAAGCTTCCGACTCTTTTAGTTCTCGGGTTTCATATGTGAACCAAAGAGTAAGTCTCTTAGGAGGTATTTTATGTCTTAATGGTGCTAAAGTGTCGAGAGTGTTACAGAAAGCCACATTAAAATCAGTTGTGAGATTATCAAAAGAACCCACAAGTGAGGGCAGTAGTCCTTGAAGAACTAATATTATGGCTGCTATAGCTTTAATTGTGCTCATCCATCCATCAATCAATTTGTTTCCGCTTATCTGAAGTCAGGTCATGGGGGCAGGAGCTTTAGCAGGAAATCCCAGACTTCCCTCTCCCCAGCCACTTCCTCCAGCTCTTCCGATGGGATCCAAGGCGTTCCCAGGCAAGCCGAGAGACGTAGTCTCTCCAGCGTGTCCTGGGGCATCCCCGGGGTCTCCTCCCGGTGGGACGTGCCCGGAAGACCTCACCAAGTAGGCGTCCAGGAGGCATCCTAGATCCAGAATGTGGCATTGTCTTGCTGAAGTAAGCAGGGACGTCCATGAAAAAGATGTTGCTTGGATGTCTGCATATGTTTCTCCAAAACCTGTATGTACCTTTCAGCATTAATGGTGCCTTCACAGATGTGTAAGTTACCCATGCCATTGGCACTAACACAGCCCCATACCATCACAGATGCTGGCTTTCGAACTTTGCATCCATAACAGTCCGGATGGTCTTTTCCTCTTCGGGCCGGTGGACACAACGTCCACAATTTCCAAAAACAATTTCAAATGTGGACTCATCGGACCACAGAACACTTTTCCACATTGCATCAGTCCATCTTAGATGGGATCGGGCCCTGAGAAGCCGGCAGCGTTTCTGGGTGTTGTTGATAAATGGCTTTTGCTTTGCATAGTAGAGTTTCAAGTTGCACTTACGGATGTAGCGCCGAACTGTATTTACTGACATTGTTTTTCTGAATTGTTCCTGAGCCCATGTGCTAATATCCTTTACACATTAATGTCGATTTTTGATGCAGTGCCACCTGAGGGATCGAAGGTCACGGGCATTCAATGTTGGTTTTCGGCCTTGCCGCTTACATGCAGTGATTTCTCCAGATTCTCTGAACCTTTTGATGATATTATGGACTGCAGATGATGAAATCCCTAAATTCCTTGCAATTGTACGTTGCGGAACATTGTCCTTAAACTGTTCGACTATTTTCTCACACACTTGTTCACAAAGAGGTGAACCTCACCCCATCTTTGCTTGTGAATGACTGAGCAATTCAGGGAAGCTCCTTTTATACCCAATCATGGCAACCACCTGTTTCCAATTAGCCTGTTCACCTGTGGGATGTTCCAAACAGGTCTTTGATGAGCATTCCTCAAGTTTCTCAATCTTTTTTACCACCTGTCCCAGCTTTTTTGGAACGTGTTGCAGCCATAAAATTCTAAGTTAATGATTATTTACTAAAAACAATAAAGTTTATCAGTTTGAACATTAAATATCTTCAATTAAGTGTTCAATTAAATATAGGTTGAACATAATTTTCAAATCATTGTATTCTCTTTTTATTTATGTTTAACACAACGTCCCAACTTCATTGGAATTGGGGTTGTAAACATAACAAAATAATCACACCCATTGAATCAGACTTTGTCTTTCTTTTTTTTGTCCACAAAAATCTCCAGCTCAAAGCTTGCACACAATGAATGAAAAACACCATTGAGGAGCTAATGAAAGTTTGCATCGAACTTGCGACACACAACTCTCAAAATAATGAATATTGGTACACAAACGCTGTATAAAGACATACAAAAACGCAATATAACAATACTCTCAGGAATATATTCTTAAAACTCTCTGAAAACAGAGTTATATTGACAATATTCGAACGTGACTTCTTTCTTTATCTAATTGCATGCAAGACACTGCCCTTCAGAGGTCAAGACACGCACAGTAGGAACAGTGAATAAAACTATACCCCAGATGCATTGGAGAAAGCAAATGCTGTTCCCACCATATACTGACAGTAAATAAGTGAATAAATAAGTGAACTGCAATTGTTATTTTGCACTTTAAAGTATAGTTGGTATTAATTATTTATTGAGGTTATTTTTCATGGTTTTCAAATTTTATGTTTTATTTAATCTATTCAATTAATATGATTACTTTTAAGTTGAGCAGTGGTTCTGTTGCAATTTAAATATATATATATAAATATATATCCATCCATCCATTTCCTGAGCCGCTTCTCCTCACTAGCGTCGCGGGCATGCTGGAGCCTATCCCAGCTATCATCGGGCAGGAGGCGTGGTACACCCTGAACTGGTTGCCAGCCACTCGCAGGGCACATACAAACAGACAACCATTCGCACTCACATGCATACCTACGGGCAATTTAGAGTCTCCAATTTATGCATGTTTTTGGGATGTGGGAGGAAACCGGAGTGCCAGAGAAAACCCACGCCCGTGCCCCTCCCTTTGGGACTGGTCAGGGCGCTTCTGTTGGGTTGGGGACCTCCCTTGGTACTGGGGGGTCGGTGGGATCCCCCTGGTTGGGTCCCCTGCTGGATGAAGTCGTTGGCTTGGTTCGCACTTGTGGGTGGAGGGGGCCTACATGGGGCCGGCCCACCCTTCCTCAATGTGCCAGCTCAGAAACTCCGTACACCAGTTAACTAACATGCTGTCATGGTCTGTGTTTTGGTTTGGGTTGTGTTTAGTTTTGTTCCATGTTTTCCTGTGTTCCATGTTTGTCGTGTGCTCATTAAGTTGTTGTGTCCACCTGTTCTCGTCTGCTTTGTGTCAACCAATCAGCTCTCTCCAGCCACTCATGTCTTGTCCAGGTGTTCCTCGTTGTCTCGTCTATCTGTTTGTATTTAGTTCCCTGGTTTCTTTCAGTTCTTGTCGGTTCATTGTCGTTGTCACATGTCTCTGCCATGTCATAGTCGTCAGTTGTCTTTATCATTGTGGTATGTTATTGTCAGGTGTCATTCTCCCTTTCTATTCCACGTCTTACTCTCAGGTCATAGTTTGTTTCCAGTTTTAGATATTCGAGTGTTTCTTTGTTACTTTGATTTGATTGGTATCTGTTGTGGGACTTTGTTCAGTTTTCCCTTTTCTAAGATTAAATATTATTTTGAGACTCCCGCACTCCTGCCTTGCCTCCCTGCTTCCCTGCAATTGGGTCCACCATGTTCTTACCTTGTGTTACTCGCCCTCGCCCTAACCACGTACGTGACAGAATGAACCGACCAGAACAGGACCCAGCGGGAAGAAGATGGCGTCACCCTGGACACCACCAAACTGCCTCCCACCGTCCTCAGCCTGCCATCCATACCTACCCTCCTCCAGTAAGCCCTATCGTTCAGTCTTTTCTGTCCTTTTCATCGGGTCCCCCCACTTGTCCTAGTTATTCACCATGCCCTACTATTTTACATCCACATGTTTCTTTAGATTCTGATTTTTCTGATTGTGAAGATGGCCCCGATTTAGTTAACCTTCTGTCTGATTCTGACTCTGACACAGACTTAGATTTTTCTGGTTCCTTCCCTAGTTTATCCCGTCCTCGTCAGTTTTTGTCACGTCTCCCCATTTCCAACCCCAGTGAGTCCAAAACCTTTCCCTCGGACCTTTTCTTGGGCACCCGTTTGGCCATCTACCCGGGACCGCCGCGTGGTGGCCAACGGAAGCGCCCAAGTAAAGGTCAAATTTTGCCCCCTCGTTTTTTCCCTGTTCACAAGTCACTTAATTTTTCACCTGTTCCCACACGTTGTTCCACGGCTCCACTTAAGTCACGTCCAGTCAAACCTGCCCCCAAGCCACCATGTTCTGTACCAGCCATTTTTCCTAGTTCACCTTCCCGAGACCTTGTGCACTCTTCCACTCCCGTACCCTCTACTCCCAAACCTCAATGGCGGCAGGCTGAGGAAGCGACTGCAGGCCCCGTTCCTGCTCCTCGGCAGCTGCGCCAGGTTCCCGCTCCGGCGGCGCTCGTCCAGCGGCCGCCACCCGACCCCGCTCCGGCGGCTCTCGTCCAGCGGCCGCCACCCGACCCCGCTCCGGCGGCTCTCGTCCAGCGGCCGCCACCCGACCCCGCTCCGGCGGCTCTCGTCCAGCGGCCGCCACCCGTCCTCGCTCCGGCGGCGCTCGTCCAGCGGCCGCCACCCGTCCTCGCTCCGGCGGCTCTCGTCCAGCGGCCGCCACCCGACCCCGCTCCGGCGGCTCTCGTCCAGCGGCCGCCACCCGACCCCGCTCCGGCGGCTCTCGTCCAGCGGCCGCCACCCGACCCCGCTCCGGCGGCTCTCGTCCAGCGGCCGCCACCCGACCCCGCTTCGGCGGCGCTCGTCCAGCGGCCGCCACCCGGCCCCGCTACGGCGGCGCTCGTCCAGCGGCCGCCACCCGTCCTCGCTCCGGCGGCGCTCGTCCAGCGGCCGCCACCCGTCCTCGCTCCGGCGGCGCTCGTCCAGCGGCCGCCACCCGTCCTCGCTCCGGCGGCTCTCGTCCAGCGGCCGCCACCCGTCCTCGCTCCGGCGGCGCTCGCCCAGCGGCCGTCACCCGTCCTCGCTCTGGCGGCATTCGTCCAGCGGCCGCCACCCAACTCTATTGCCTGGCCCCTGCATTACCATTGGCTTCGGCACCGTGGCCGTCCACCTGAATGGCCCTGTAAAGACCCTGGTGCTTGGCGTCCTGGACGACCTCCTGAACCGCTCAGCCAAGCACCTCACCCTGGGTGGCCTGGATGGCCACCAGACTGACCTGAGGGGTGGACTCTGTACCCTCCTCCAGGCCCCCTTCCGCCCACCCTGGGTTGGTGACTTTTTGGTTGTTGTTTGGGGAACGTCTGGGATCCGTTCCTTTAGAGGGGGGGTACTGTCATGGTCTGTGTTTTGGTTTGGGTTGTGTTTAGTTTTGTTCCATGTTTTCCTGTGTTCCATGTTTGTCGTGTGCTCATTAAGTTGTTGTGTCCACCTGTTCTCGTCTGCTTTGTGTCAACCAATCAGCTCTCTCCAGCCACTCATGTCTTGTCCAGGTGTTCCTCGTTGTCTCGTCTATCTGTTTGTATTTAGTTCCCTGGTTTCTTTCAGTTCTTGTCGGTTCATTGTCGTTGTCACATGTCTCTGCCATGTCATAGTCGTCAGTTGTCTTTATCATTGTGGTATGTTATTGTCAGGTGTCATTCTCCCTTTCTATTCCACGTCTTACTCTCAGGTCATAGTTTGTTTCCAGTTTTAGATATTCGAGTGTTTCTTTGTTACTTTGATTTGATTGGTATCTGTTGTGGGACTTTGTTCAGTTTTCCCTTTTCTAAGATTAAATATTATTTTGAGACTCCCGCACTCCTGCCTTGCCTCCCTGCTTCCCTGCAATTGGGTCCACCATGTTCTTACCTTGTGTTACTCGCCCTCGCCCTAACCACGTACGTGACACATGCATATAATATGGTGTTCATTCACTAATAAGTTTGATAGAGACGCTATACGCGGCACGGTGGCCGACTGGTTAGAGCGTCAGCCTCACAGTTCTGAGGACCCGGGTTCAATCCCCGGCCCCGACTGTGTGGAGTTTGCATGTTCTCCCCGTGCCTGCATGGGTTTTCTCCGGGCACTCCGGTTTCCTCCCACATCCCAAAAACATGCATAAATTGGAGACTCTAAATTGCCCGTAGTTGTGACTGTGAGTGCGAATGGTTGTCTGTTTGTATGTGCCCTGCGATTGGCTGGCAACCAGTTCAGGGTGTACCCCGCCTCCTGCCCGATGACAGCTGGGATAGGCTCCAGCACGCCCGCGACCCTAGTGAGGATAAGCGGCTCAGAAAATGGATGGATGGAGACACTATAGGCTTTCATTGCATGTGCTAATAACAATATATATGTTATACGAACATATTAACTCACTGCTTCTTACAGGTGTTTAAAGACACTAAAAAATAATCCCACCGCACCACTTGTCAGTAGTACTGCCTTGCTCATCTCCCACATCCTGTCCTGTCCTGCCCTTTTCAGTCCCCTCTCATCTTGTTCTCTTGGTTAGTTCTTGCATGTCCTCACCGGGTGTACCCCATCCACAAATAAGAACACAATTTGACTGTTGTAATGTTACTTGTGCTCAAATATCTAGCTCATTATTGTTCTGCTGTGGTTTGCATCGCTATTTCCCTTGTTCCACTCTGTCTTTCTGTCTGTCCCCTAAAACCCTTTTCTGTCCGGCTGCATTTTCAATAAACATCGGAATAATTAAAACATTTAAAAATAAGCAGAGGGAGATTTTCAAACTCCCCTGTTGCACAGAAAAATCTTCGAGCACAAAAGGCAGACAGAGCCACTGTTCTGCAAGGCCATGCAGCTGAACAGGACAGGTTAAAAAAAAAAAAAAAGAAAAAACATATGAAGGCTTGCCTCAGTTAGCTAGCTGCTTGGGGCTAATGCTAACACAACTAGTAGGTCAATTCCAACTACACTATCAGGTGTCCCCGCCACATCTACAGTTACCAAACTATTCTGCTGTAGTTGGCGGACACGCCCCTCAAGCAGGGAAAGTCTCTCAAAGAGAAGGGTGCAATTGGTGCACAAGGTACATACAGGTTTTGGAGAAACATATGCTGCCATCCAAGCAATGTCTTTTTCGTGGACGCCACTGCTTATTTCGGCAAGACAATGCCAAACCACATTCTGCACATGTTACAACAGCGTGGCTTCGTAATAAAAGAGTGCGGGTACTAGACTGGCCTGCCTGCAGTCCAGACCTGTCTCCCATTGCAAATGTGCGGCGCATTATGAAGCATAAAATACGACAACGGAGACCCCGGACTGTTGAACAGCTGAACATCAAGCAAGAATGGGAAATAATTCCAGCTACAAAGCTTCAACAATTAGTGTCCTCAGTTCCCAAACGCTTATTGACTGTTGTTAAAAGAAAAGGGGATGTAACACTGTGGTAAACTTGACCCTGTCCCAGCTTTTTTGGAACATGTTGCAGCCATAAAATTCCAAGTTAATGATTATTTGCTAAAAACAATAAAGTTTATCAGTTTGAACATTAAGTATCTTGTCTTTGTAGTGTATTCAATTAAATATAGGTTGAACATGATTTTCAAATCATTGTATTCTGTTTTTATTTATGTTTAACACAACGTGCCAACTTCATTGGAATTCGGGTTGTATTATCTATTGTAATATAGGTTTGGCCAGCAGAGGGTACTCAGGTCATTGCATATCTACGGTGGCCTGGAAGTGCAAAACAATATAAGAAATTGTGAAACATTAACATTTCAGGAAACACAAAAACCAAAGACGAAACACTTTCACATTTCAGAAAACACAAAAACAAAACATGAAACACTAACATTTCAGAAGACACAAAAACAAAATACAAAACACTAACATTCCAGAAAACACAAAAACGAAAGACGAAACACTTTAACATTTCAGAAAACACAAAATCAAAACACGAAACACTAAAATTTCCGAAAACACAAAAACAAAAGATGAAACACTTTAACATTTTGGAAAACACAAAAATAAAACACGAAACGCTAAGATTTCAGAAAACACAAACACAAAAGTAGAAAAACTTTTACAAAAAGACAAATCAAATTACAATTGCAGATTGCAGGGACACCCAGACTTCCCTCTCCCCATCCACTCTCCCCATCCACTTCATCCATCTCTTCCGGGGGGATCCCGAGGCGTTCCCAGGCCAGCCGAAGGATGTAGTCTCTCCAGCGTGCCCTGGATCATCCCCGGGGTCTCCTCCCGGTGGGAGACAGATGGTGGCAGACTTTGCAACAAGGATGCAAATGGCTTTAGTGAACACTTTTTTCCAGAAGAGGCACGAACATAGGGTGACCTATAAGAGTGGAGGTAGAAGCACGCAGGTGGATTACATTTTGTGCAGACGATGTAATCTGAAGGAGGTTACCAACTGTAAGGTAGTGGTAGGGGAGAGTGTGGCTAGACAGCATAGGATGGTGGTGTGTAAGATGACTCTGGTGGTGGGGAGGAAGATTAGGAAGACAAAGGCAGAGAAGAGAACCATGTGGTGGAAGCTGAGACAGGACGAGTGTTGTGCAGCTTTTCGGGACAGGCTCTCGGTGGACGGGAGGAGCTTCCAGAAGACTGGACCACTGCAGCCAAGGTGATCAGAGAGGCAGGCAGGAGAGTACTTGGTGTATCTTCTGGCAGGAAAGGAGAGAAGGAGACTTGGTGGTGGAACCCCACAGTGCAGGAAATCATACAAGGAAAAAGGTTAAATATGAAGAAGTGGGACACTGAGAGGACCGAGGAGAGGCGAAAGGAACACATTGAGATGCGACACAGGGCAAAGGTAGAGGTGGCAAAGGCCAAACAAGAGGCATATGATGACATGTATGTCAGGTTGGACACAAAGAAGGAGAAAATGATCTATACAGGCTGGCCAGACAGAGGGATAGAGATGGGAAGGATGTGCAGCAGGTTAGGGTGATTAAGGATAGAGATGGAAATATGTTGACTGGTGCCAGCAGTGTGCTAGCTAGATGGAAAGAATACTTCAAGGAGTTGATGAATGAGGAAATGAGAGAGAAGGGAGAGTAGAAGAGGCAAGTGTGGTGGACCAGGAAGTGGCAATGATTAGTAAGGGGGAAGTTAGAAAGGCATTAAAGAGGATGAAAAATGGAAAGGGAGTTGGTCCTGATGACATTCCTGTGGAGATATGGAAGCATCTAGGAGATGTGGCTGTGGAGTTTTTGACCAGCTTGTTCAATAGAATTCTAGTGCATGAGAAGATGCCTGAGGAATGGAGGAAAAGTGTACTGGTGCCCATTTTTAAGAACAAAGGTGATGTGCAGAGCTGTGGGAACTATAGAGGAATAAAGTTGATGAGCCACACAATGAAGTTATGGGAAAGAGTAGTGGAGGCTAGACTCAGGACAGAAGTGAATATTTGCGAACAACAGTATGGTTTCATGCCTAGAAAGAGTACCATCGATGCATTATTTGCCTTGAGGATGTTGATGGAAAAGTACAGAGAAGGTCAGAAGGAGCTACATTGTGTCTTTGTAGATCTAGAGAAAGCCTATGACAGAGTACCCAGAGAGGAACTGTGATACTGCATGCGGAAATCTGGAGTGGCAGAGAAGTATGTTAGAATAATACAGGACATGTACGAGGGCAGCAGAACAGCGGTGAGGTGTGCTGTAGGTGTGACAGAAAAATTTAAGGTGGTGGTGGGACTGCATCAGGGATCAGCCCTGAGCCCCTTCCTTTTTGCAGTGGTGATGGATAGGCTGACAGATGAGGTTAGACTGGAATCCCCGTGTACCATGATGTTTGCAGATGACATTGTGATCTGCAGTGAAAGCAGGGAGCAGCTGGAGGAACAGTTAGAGAGATGGAGGCATGTACTGGAAAGAAGAGGAATGAAGATTAGCCGAAGTAATGTGTTATGTGACAGAAGAGTCTCTGCTAGGATGAAGGGCACAGTGGTGAGGCCAGCCATGATTTACGGATTAGAGACAGTGGCACTGAAGAGACAACAGGAAGCAGAGTTGGAGGTGGCGGAAATGAAGATGTTGAGGTTCGCCCTCGGAGTGACCAGGTTGGATGAAATTAGAAATGAGCTCATCAGAGGGACAGCCAAGGTTCAATGTTTTGGAGACAAGGTTAGAGAGAGCAGACTTCGATAGTTTGGACACTTCCAGAGGAGAAATAGTGAGTATATTGGTAGAAGGATGATGAAGATGGAGCTGCCAGGCAAGAGAGCTAGAGGAAGACCAAAGGGAAGGTTGATGGATGTCGTGAGGGAAGACATGATGGCAGTTGGTGTTCGAGAGGAGGATGCAGGAGATAGGCTTTCATGGAAAAGAATGACGCGCTGTGGCGACCCCTAACGGGACAAGCCGAAAGGAAAAGAAGAAGATTCAAGTGCTTCCTCATTCAGTTAATGATCCATTCCTGAGGTTCACCTCATGTTCACCGACTATGCGTTGTTGTTGTCACGTATTGTAAACTAGGAAAGGCGGAGAGATTAAAAAAAAAAAAAAAAAAAAAACGTATTCTGAATTACCACCTACCTATCTCTCTCACAGAAACTCTCGAACACCCGGCTTCGGTTGTGACTCGTGAACATGCGTGCAGCGAGCTCAGCTACCGAACATCCGGCTGGCATGACCCCCTTAAACTCCCTGCTGCTGCCTCTTCAGCTTGCCTTGCACTAGCGAATATAACTCGCATGTCGGTCTCCTATCCTCTCATGACTTTATGTGTAGTCTGTTAAGATTATGGATACATGGGCTTGTTTCCATGTGCTTGACTGACTCAACATTAACGGGTAGAGTTTGAAGAAACGGCTGCTAGTAAAAGTTATCCCCGCGAGGACGTCAGCATTTGCGGTTAAAATCACTCATGAGTACATTCACTGCGTAGTACATCGTTCCTTGCGCAAACGAATCACTCATTGTACTTGGAGATCGCTCCTTAGCGGATCACGAACGAAGAAGTTCAACGAACGAATCACCCGGGACTATCCATCCATTTTCTGAACCGCTTATCCTGACAAGGAGTGCTGGAGCCTATCCCAGCTTTCAAAGGGCAGGAGGCGGGGTACACCCTGAACTGGTTGCCAGCCAATCGCAGTCACTCGGGACTAATGGATCGCGAATGAAGATGTTCAACGAAAGAATCACTCTTCATTTCTTCAATTCTTCAGTACACCAGTACATTCAGTTCAATTAAGTCCCTCCCCCGCCTGCCTGTCGCTGGCTGGTCATTGGTCATTCGCTGAAGTAAGTGACAACGCTGGCGAATCGTAAATCACATGGCAGTACTTTTAATGAAGTCTCGCCCCTGCCCGTACGCTTTGCTGATCATTGGTTGTTCGCCGAAGATTCAGAAGTGAGTGACAGAAAGCTTCAGCAGTTCCATTTCCACTCCCAGCCGACTCGCTTGCCTCACGGTGGCGGGCGGCAGTCAAGCTCAAAGAACGAATCATGTCATAAACTGATTCGATGTAATGAAGAAGAAAGAGTATGCTGTGTATAACTTTTATTATCCTGCTTTAACAGATAAGATGAGTTGTAAGTAGTATATAAGTCAATAAGACAATAGTAGTAAGTGATCCTTAGTGCCTTAGTGTTACAAATATTGAGCTAAATAGTGAATTGACATGTTGAAGAGTTGTATAGATGATTAACCAAGTTGAATACTGAACTTAGTGATGGTGAGATGAAGCCTCATGAGGCATCGTTACACTTCAGCCAATTGGTTCGAGTCATGGTTCATTTCTTGATGCTTCATGTGCACACGAAACCACCTACTGGTCATTTGTATAATCACAGGCAGTTGTTTCTTAACCACATAATGTGATACATTGCATTTTTGCATCTTTTTGGCTCTTGTGAATGACTACAGCGGCTGAAATAAGTATTTAACACGTCACCATTTTTCTTATGAAATATAAAAGCACAAAGGTACTATTGACATGAACATTTGACCAGATGTTGGGAACAACCCAATCCAAAGTCATCCATACATACAAAGAAAGTAGAACAAATAACCTCAGAAATTAAGTTATGTGTAATAATGTGAAATGACACACGGGAAAAAGTATTGAACACATGATGAAGAAAGGGAGGTGCAAAAAGGCATGGGAAGCCAAGACAACACCTACAATATAGATATATACAGTATGTTTTGGATCATTATCCTGCTGAAATGTCCACCCTCATTTTATTTTCATCATCCTCGTAGATGGCAGCAGATTTTTGTGAAAAATGTCCCAGTAGATTTGCCACTTCATCCTTCCATCCCTTTTTTGAGCTGCTTCTCCTCACTAGGGTCGCGGGCGTGCTGGAACCTATCCCAGCTATCATCGGGCAGGCGGCGGGATACACCCTGAACTGGTTGCCAGCCAATCGCAGGGCACATACAAACAAACAACCATTCACAGTCACACCTACAGGCAATTTAGAGTCTCCAATTAATGCATGTTTTTGGGATGTGGGAGGAAACCGGAGTGCCCGGAGAAAACCCACGCAGGCACGGGGAGAACATGCAAACTCCACACAGGCGGGGCCGGGGATTGAACCCGGGTCCTCAGAACTGTGAGGCTGACGCTCTAACCAGTCGGCCACCGTGCCGCCCCCATTCATCCTTCCTTCAATAATTTGAAGTTTATCAGTACCATTTTCTGAATAGCAGCCCCACACCATCATGTTCCCACCTCCAAACTTCACTGTTGGTATAGTGTTTTTAGGGTGATGTGCAGTGCCATTTCTCCTCCAAGCGTCGTGTGCATTATGGCATCCAAAGCATTAAATTTTTCTCTCATCGGACCAGACTATACTGTATTCTCCCAGTACTTAACTGGCTTGTCCAAATGTTGTTCAGCAAACTTCAAACGAGCTTTGACATGCTTTTTCTAGCAATGTGGTCTTGTGTACTGAGCGTGCATACAGGCTATGGCAGCGGAGTTTGCTCAGTGTTTTCCTTGTAACAACAGTACCAGCTAATCCCAGGTATTTTTTAAGCTCTCCACAGGTGGCCCTTGGTTCTTGGACAACTCTTTGGACTGTTTATTGGTTTACATCTCAGAGAATCGGCCTGGAATATTTTATTGCATTTATGAGTGAGGAGATGTTTCGTTTTCAGTTCTTTTTTAAATTTTATTTATTTATTTATTTTTGTGTAAATGTCATTATTTTGGATTATTTGGTATTGCTGGCCTCGTCAGACACCCATTTAGTCATGTTTTGTATTTTCACATTTTGGACTGTTTCTTGGTTTACATCTCAGAGAATCGGCCTGGAATATTTTATCTCATTTATGAGTGAGTAGATGTTTCATGTACAGTTCCTTCTTGTGATATTCATAATTTGTATTATTTGATGCTTTAGCGCATTCCATGATGAAGCAGAGTCTGTGGTAACTGAGGCGGGCTCTCCTATTTCTGGGGTTGTGGTCGCCGAGGTGGTTAAAAAGCTCCTCGGTGGAGAGTCTGCTTCTAAGAAGATAGCTTGAAAAGTCTTTGACAAAGATTAGATTAAGCCAAATTGAGGAGCGGTGCACTTTTCCCTTGTCTTCGAGTGACGGGACTTTCGGACAGGGGAAAACGGCCCCGGAATTCTGTGTGTGATCTTGCAATCTTGTTGAGTTCTGGACATAAATACGTATCAAACTGCAATGATTGTGAGTTCATTCTTTGGTTATCTTTCATTGGAAAAGCAATGAAGACGCAGCGGGAAGTTGTGGCGAGAGTTATTCAATAAGGGTAAAGAATAGCACACTTCCAACAGTACCGAACCTCCTTTTTTTTTTTTTTTTTTTTTTGTCCTGTTCGGCTGTTAGGTCAAGCAGAATGAAGTGTCTGTATCCCTTTTATGTCGGGACAGCCGAACCTCCTGATACGGGCTGTTCGGTCCCTGTACGAACAGTGTCAAGAGTTTGGTCTGCATTGCTGACAGTAAGTCAGACTCTTTTCCGGTGAGGGGTGGACTCCGCCAAGGCTACCCTTTGTCACCGATTCTGTTCATTACTTTGATCGACAGAATTCCTAGGCGCAGCCGAGGCGTAGAGGGCGTCCGGTTTGGTAGCCTCGATAGTTTTATTCACGAGGGCATGGCATGTCAACTCCGGCTACCCCTTGAAACCCTTCAGGTCCCCAAGAAAATCACTGCCCTGGCCGGACGACTCATCTCCCCGGTCAATTAGTAAATGGCACCGTTTACACTACTCATCTCAGGTAATCATCGTGCAACCATCCAACTGATTGCCATTCCTTCCCCTGGGACCCCATTAGTCCTCGGAATCCCTTGGCTCAAGAAACACAATACACCATTGATTCGACCCACATGTCAATCACCGGGTGGAGTCCTTTCTGCCATTCCCATTGTCTTCTCTCGGCCGTTCCACCCTCCAGTAAACCTCAGCCACCTGCCACACCTGTCGATCTCTCCCGGGTTCCGGGGGAACACCACGAACTCTCTCCAGTGTTCAGTTAAGATCTTGCCATCTCAACCCCCCACCGCCCCTATGACTGCGCTATCAACCTCCTGGCGGGAGCCCCTTGCCCCTGCAACCGACTCTTCAATCTCTCCCATCCTGAGAAGAAGGCTATGGAAAACTATATCCATGACTCCCTTGCTTCTGGAGGCATCCGGGCCTCTGGAGGCTGGATTCTTTTTCGTTGAAAAGAAAGATACCACTCCATCCCTGCATCGACTTCCGGGGACTCAATATCATCACTGTGAAAAATAAATACCCGCTGCCCCTTATTGACCCTTCATTTGAACCCCTTTGCGATGCCCAGATATTCACCAAATTGGATCTGCGCAATGCTTCCCATCTCAACCGCATTAGAGAGAGGGACAAATGGAAAACTGCTTTCAATACCCCCCTGGGACATTTTTAATATCTTGCCATGCTCTTCGGGTTAACCAACGCCCCCACAGTTTTTCAAGCCGTCATCAACGACATCCTCCGTGACATCCTCAACAGGTTCGTCTTTGTCGATTTAGAAGACATCCTCATCTTCTCCGGCTCCCCCGATGAACATCGCTAACATGTCCGCTAATTCCTCCAACGCCTTCTTGAGAACTGTTTTTTTTTTTTGTACAATTATGCAAAAAGTTGCAGAGTCTTCTAGCACTTATAGCAGTTTGAATGACTAATATAGTGTTAAATATATTGTAGAAGTTATCATTTATTTGCTTAGCTTGCATTAGTATGATGGACGAATTTGAGAAAGGAAGATGTCTCGCCTTCAAGAAGATGACTCAGCAGGAATCATCCGATGGAAGGGCACCTTGACCAAGGACGTGGTCGGGGACGTGGCAGGTGTTGGTGCCATGTCTTCACCTTGAAACCCTACCCTTAGTGTGTTGTGTCTTGTATCTTAGTACGTTATGTCTTGTAAATCCTCCCTATTTCAAATAAATACAGGAGCGACAGGAGAGATTGTTTAGAGCGTGATGAGAGGCTGTAATCTGTACAATCTCCCATACGCCCTCCTCGTGAGAAAAAGAAACCAGCGTCTTCATTCCTGTTGTGTCTATTTTTTATAATGTTGGGTAAGATAAATCCAACATTAAATTGGTCCTTCGAGCCGGATTTGAACCAGCGACCTAAGGATTCCAGTTGTGGAGCCGACATCCAGTTAAGAGACCGTGGCCACGGCAATTGAGACCCTTTCCGGGACTGGTCTTCGTTCTCCTCAACTGGGATCTGAAGGTTGACGACAATCCACAGGATTGAAGACTACTTTGGTGAGTTAAATTTTAATTTTTTTTAGGAAAAAGGATTAAAGGGTGAGTGAATTGCGCGACGAAGAAGTCTGCGGCAGGATAAACCTTGTGTAATACTAGTCACTGGCAAAGTAAAAGAGGGACGGCGGAGTCCGCCAAATTCCGAGAGGACGGCGGAGTCCTGTACGTACTTAAATTCCGTGTTTAATAAACCTTGTGTAATACGAGTCACTGGCAAAGTAAAAGAGGGACGGCGGAGTCCGACAAATTCCGCGAGGACGGCGGAGTCCTGTACATACTTAAATTCCGTGTTTAATAAACCTTGTGTAATACTAGTCACTGGCAAAGTAAAAGAGGGACGGCGGAGTCCAACAAATTCCGCGGGGACGGCGGAGTCCTGTACGTACTTAAATTCCGTGTTTCCGTGTTTTCGTGTGTTTTTAAAATTTTTACTAGTATCGTGTGAATGTGTAAAAGTATGAACCTATAGACAGGATTGTAAGTGACAACTGGGTTTGGAAGCAGATACAAGAATCCTCCGCCCCATGTGGGTAGAAGCTTGAGGGTTACCAAAACTCAGACATTCATTGTCACCCTGTCATTTTGAATAAAGTCAGTATTTAGGTCACTCTAGGTGCAAATAAACTGACTTCCAAATTCACAAAATGGGAAAAAAATAACAGTAAAACGGATCCAAAAGAATGCCTAACGTGTAAAGATTGGAAATATGTTCAACTCCAAAACCCTTCCAAAATAAAACATTTAAACACGTGGATAACCAAATACGGTTTCGCTGGCCAGCTAAATTCGCAAAAATTGGTTCAAATTTGAAACGAAATAAAGTGTCGACACAAAAACAATATATCACAAATAGAAAAAGAGGGATATGACGACTTATTCTTCTGGCTAAACATGACATCTAAAAGAGAAAAAGGCAAATCCAAATGTACAAGAGGACCACAAAGAAACTATTTTGGTCTTTAGGACCTGGACTAATGAGGATGTGAAAAAGGCCATAGCCGGCATCACACCCTACAAAGTAGACATTGTCCAGTTCGTTGAGGAAATGGAAAATCTGAGACATTCCTATCATTTAAATGGAACAGAAACTCAACAAATTTGGATGAAGCAAACAGCGGCTTGAATGAGGATGCCAATCCTCAGGGCCCTTATCAACAACAGTTAAAAAATGCTTTACATGCGAATTCGAAAGAACACATTAACAGATGGGTAGATAAACATTGGATAAACCTAGCAACTGACCCTCTGGAGGAATATGTTAATCATGCCCTCCACGCAGAAAGAGTGTTAGGACAAAAAAAAAAGAAGATAGATGTCTTCCTCAACGAAGGAGCAGAAATATACTATCAAGGCAGAGAGGGAGCAAATTTTAGAGGACGCGGCAGAGGCCGTGGGAGAGGAAGATATGGTAGAGGTCGAGGTAATTATGATAATACAGGCTGTTGGAGCTGTGGAGAGAAAGGCCACATTGCACGTGACTGCCCTAAAAGAAATAAAAGAGAATACGGACAAACTACCGCATGACTAAGCCAGCCTGCTTCCCAACTTAACAAATCCACTTGTGTAATCATTCAAGACAATGAGGAAGTGGATTTCAATTTACAGGACATTCTGAGTTTGGACACTGAAAAATGTTGGGAAGAGATGGCTTATTCCAACTAGGACTTGTACTCATTCCATCATCAAATGGAAATATTGTAGTGAAACGAAAACATGAATTAAAAAGAGAGGACCTCTATGTGACACTGGAAAGCAGAGAAATCCCATTCTATTACACAATCGATATCTCAGACAAACCACTGTTAAACATGGGAAAAGCCCTGTTGTCTGCAGCCTTGCAGCTTATAACGGAAGTAGAATACAATAAAAAAGGTGATGAGGTGCATATAACTCTGTGGTACAAAAACACACCAGGGCCAGACCCAGGATATAAAAAAAATAAAGTTACGACATGCGACACCTGATAAAATTACTGTAGATTATCTGTACTCAGACAATGAAGCAAAAGTCGCGGCAGGAATCATTTTACCAGTACAAACTAGACCCAAAACAGAATATAGACTATGCATTCGTCAATATCAATTAAAACCAGATGCACATGAAGGAATCAAACTGGTAATTGAAGCACTAATTAAGGCAGGAGTTATAGTGGAGTGTCCAGAATCACCATGTAACACACCCATTTTTCCCGTAAAAAAGGCCCCACCTTCAGTGGATTGGAGACTTACAGGCAGTAAATACTGCAGTAATACAGAGAGCAGCATGCGTACCAGATCCACACACGTTGTTAAATTAATTAAGACCAGACGTTACTGTGTTTACAGTAGTGGACATAAGTAATGCATTCTGTACCAATAGAAAAGAACAGTCAAATTTGGTTTGCATTTACATTTGAGGGCAAAAAATATACATTTACTAGATTACCGCAAGGTTACTGTGAAAGTCCAACCATTTATTCACAAGTTATGACAACACGCATGTCTAAATTCACTCCCCCAGGAGGGAACCAAATTTTACTATATGTAGATGATGTTCTCCTAGCATCTCCAGATGGAGAGACATGCAAAGATTCATTGGCCTTACTGCATCATCTAGCAGAAGAGGGACATAAAGATAACAAAAATAAATTGCAATGGTGTAAAAGGCAAGTCAAATATCTAGGCCATAATTTAAGTGTAGGAGGAAGGACTATATTAGAAGACAGGAAAGCTATAGTCTTAAAAAACCCTAAACCACAGACGAAGAGCTATATAATAATCATTTTTAGGTCTGACGAATTATTGTAGAGCATGGATTCCAAACTATGCAGAAATTGTTGCACCATGGTGCATTGTTGCACCAAAATTAATGTATGAAGACAACGTTAAAATGACATCACCTCTTTAATGGAGTACAGAGGCAGAAAAGGCCTTCTGTGCCATTAAACAACATTTGGTGTCCAGTGCTGCGCTTGGCCTTCCAAATTTAATGATAAAACATTCATTCAAATGGTAGATTGTAAAAGCTATTACATGACCTCCGTACTTACACAACAATACGGTGATAAGCTAAGACCATGGGCTTATTTTTCGACTAAATTGGACAGCGTGACATGTGCTTTACCGCATTGTGTCAGAGCAGTTGTGGCAGCTTCGATGGCAGTAGAGAGCAGTTCCACGATTGTGTTATTTCATCCATTAACTCTTAAAGTCCCACATAGAGTGTCTGCTCTCCTATTGCAACACCTGCAAGACATTTATCTTGCATGGCCATCTTGCTGTCACAACCACATTTGACTGTTGAGCGATGCACAACCTTAAATCCAGCCATGCTAACACCCTTACCTGATGAAGGCACGCAGCATGATTGTCAGGAATTGGCTGAACAAGCTGCAGAATTAGTAGCATTAACCGAGGCATGCAAACTAATGATAAATAAAGATGTTACAATCTATACTGATAGCCAATATGCGTATTCCATAATTCATGTGTTTGCGCAATATTGGGATAACAGAGGAATGATTACGTCAACAGGGAAGCCAGTAACACATGCTGAATTACTTAAACAATTATTACACGCAGTGCAACATCCACGAAAAGTGGCAATTTGTAAATGTATGTGTTGCACATACATCTGGCTCTGACAAGGTTTCTAAAGGAAACGCATTTGCTGACAAAGCCACGAAAGAAGCAGCCTATAAACCATTTTTAGGTTTAAAAAAAAACAAATTGAACAACAAACCTTAGATGACCAAACACTAAAAGACATGCAACAACAAAGTCCACAACAAGAACGCGATTATTGGGAAAAACAAGGTGCAAAACTACAAAATGAAATTTACATTAGCACAGAAGGGAAACAAATACTTCCAAAGAACCTATTCAAATGGGCTGCTATATTGAGCCATGGTGTGTCACATGTCTCAACCGGAGGGATGGTGGCACAGATACATTGACACTTTACAACCTATGGTTTCAATTTATATTCAAAGAATTATTGTAGAGCATGCATGATCTGTGCACGACATAATCCGCAAGGGCAATTGTGACCTACTAGAGGTAAATTCCCTGTGCCTACATACCCCTTCCAACGCATTCCCATGGATTACATAGAATTAAGTCAAAGTGAGGGAAACAAGTACTGTTTGGTTATCATAGATGCATTTTCTAAACGGATCGAATTATTCCCAGCAAAATCACCTGATGCTCTGACGGTGGCAAAAGCACTATGTAAAGACATCATTCCAAGATATGGCATACCTGAAACCATTTACAGCGATAATGGGATTCATTTTGTAAATCAAATAATCAATAAAATAGGAACCATTTTCCACATCAATTTGAAAAACCATTGTGCTTACCACCCTCAGAGTGGAGGTCTAGTGGAAAGAATGAATGGGACAATAAAAAATAGACTGAAAAAATGTATGGAAGAGACAGGAAGGTCATGGACACAGTGTCTTGACCTCGTTAAAATGTACATCAACATTACCAGCACCACAGGTTTAACACCTTACGAAACATTGTGTAGAAGACCTTATAGACTTCCGTTGTTTAAACAAAAATGGGAACTTGATGACGAAACAAACTTAGCTGATTACATGAGAAAGTTGTTAGAGAAACAAAATGATTTAAAAGTATCTGCTGAAAGTAAACATGTTTCCCAGCAGGAAACCAAGTTGGTTGGACCAGGAAACTGGGTCCTAAGTCGAAGCATCAAAAAGAAGCACTGGCATTCACCAAAGTGGGAAGGACCGTATCAAGTGTTATTGACAACTCCAACAGCCCTAAAAATAGCAGAAAGAAATACGTGGGTTCATTTAACACACTGTAAAAGAGTCATTTCAGCTGAGTACTCAAATAGGGAAGGTGAGCAAAAGTCTGATAACGGTGCGGGAGCAGATGTATAGATTCTGAAAACGCTTGCTGGTCAGTGAAGAAAAAAGACACCAACCCGTTTAGTGAGAACTCAGCAGAATGGCACACCCACGTTGGTTACGAGATTCGATAAGTTGTTACGTAGCAACTTTGGCTACTATGGTGTTGGTTTTGTTTATGTGGTACATGGGACGTCCCACCCTAAATGATACAACCATTTTCTTTAGATAGAAAATTACCCACCAGCTGGACCAATATGACAAACCCAATAATGGAAAATTTTGAATCATTAACTCGTATCAAAAGGAGTACAGCTGATGATCAGAACTGTGGGCATGGCCTCCAAATGCGGCAAAACGGTTTAATATTTTGTGCCCCCCAAAATCAAACTGCTTTAATCATTATTCCATATGCGGCTCTCACCAATGACGCTCAAGAGAATGGGCAGAATTGGGGATTTGGATATGACTGGTATGCAACTATAGGCTTTGGATGGGAACACCTCATTGGTGAAACAGGTTATGATTGGTCCAGTTGGTCACTAAAAACAGAAAAAGAACATAGAAAGAAGTTTAACATAAGCAAAACGGCCCATAGTTTAATATTGAAATACAAATCAAGTCACCCAGTGTGTTTGATGATGAGCTTGTGGGCATATTCTGGCGGAAAATATCCCCAATTCCGAGTAGCATTGTGTTATGGGAACCGTGTTAAACCAGAAATGCCATTGAAAACTTTAAAGAAAGGTGGACAAATTTTAATGGTTAACAACATAACTACTGATGATTGGTTCCTTGTTGTCACAGGAGTTTCAGGACAAAATAACAATTGGTTACTATTGGTGGAACAAGCAGCAAATGTAGCGAGATTGTGTGGTTTGCATGGGTCCCAGGCCTTTGTTGCGCATAGTTCCGGCACAATTATCACAAGATTGTATTATTCCATTAATGAACGCTACTGTACCAACTGAGAGGTGTAAATCATGGGATCCTATATATCCCGTAACAAAAGCAGATAAACACAAACCAATGTTTTCTACTTTAGTAGCACCGAATAATTTTACTTGTATAAACATGCTTAGTAAAGGCAAAAAAATAGGACCACTGAACGACACACAGTGTAAAGTAACCTTAAAGGTCGGACCAAAGTTTATGCCAGTATCACGGAGCGACATCTGGTAGTGGTGCGGAGATGATAGACTGTTTGATAGATTACCTAAAGATATATCTGGATTGTGCGCTAGTATCACTTTGATATTGCATGTGTCAGTATATCCTATGCCTGTTCAAGATTTAATGGAAAGGGCACCAATGTTTTTGTCCAATCTAGAACATAGACAAAAAAGAGATTTATCCTGGCAGAGGCAAAATTATCCAACATAAAACATACATCGACGCCATAGGTGTTCCTCGTGGGGTTCCTAATCAATACAAATTAGCTGACCAAGTTGCAGGAGGATTTGAATACTTCATATGCTGGTGGTGTACGATTAATAAAAATGTTGATGGGATAAACTATTTCCACTTCACTGTACAGAGATTAGGAAATTGGACTCAGAGTGGGTTGGAAGTTGTGCATGAGCAGCTCAAGGACGTTCCAAAACCGCATAGCTGTCGACATGCTCCTCGCAAGAGAGGGAGGTGTTTGCGGTATGTTTGGAGAACAAACAATACTGCTTCAGATGGCAGCTTGACCAGAGCCATCGATGGTCTACGGACCCTCAATCAACACTCCTTTTGGGACAGCTGGATGGACGTTTTGGGTAAATACCCTAATTTCACCAATATTGACATCAATTGCTGTTTTTGCAGCCATTCTGACATAGTGTGGATGTTGTTGTATTCCATGCATTCAGGCTTTAATCAGTAGATTAATCACCACAGCAATTACCCACATGGAACCGTATGGAGCAGATGTATCCTTTATTGGATGTTGATAATGATGACGATGATGATGATTATGATGTTGTTTTTCCTGATTTGTTTCCTGATCTAGGTGATTACGATGTTTAAACTACAACATGCATGTATGACAAGTTTACTCTGAGTGTAAATGTATTTGTTTCATAAAAATGATTCTACAGTTAAAAAATTGAAATGAAGTGACTGTAAAATGATATGAGAATTTGTGCAAATACATGATAAACAGGAGGGAAATTTTAAATATATTGTAGAAGTTATCATTTATTTGCTTAGCTTGCATTAGTATTATGGACGATTTTGAGAAAGGAAGATGTCTCGCCGTCAAGAAGATGACTCAGCAGGAATCATCCGATGGAAGGGCGCCTTGACCAAGGACGTGGTCGGGGACGTGGCAGGTGTTGGTGCCATGTCTTCACCTTGAAACCCTACCCTTAGTGTGTTGTGTCTTGTAGCTTAGTACGTTATGTCTTGTAAAACCTCCCTATTTCAAATAAATACAGGAGCGACGGGAGAGATTGTTTAGAGCGTGATGAGAGGCTGTAATCTGAACAATCTCCCATACGCCCTCCTCATGAGAAAAAGAAACCAGCGTCTTCATTCCTTTTGTGTCTATTTTTTATCATGTTGGGTAAGATAAATCCAACATATAGTAATAGTCCGGTGCAATGACCATTGTGAAAAGGGCACCGAGACTTCAAGGAATGTATGCAGTTTAAAGTGAATAGTAGTGCGATAATCTGGGACAATGTTGATTGTGCAAATGTTGCAGATACTCCTCAGTCGGTGGGCAAGTGGTGCAGATGCTACTCTGGCATGAGTGACCAGCATGGTCAACAACAGATATGCAAATAGTGCAGCGTGGCGAGACTACAACAGTGAGTGCACGAGTAATATATAATTAGCCCAACAGAAATCTGACAACAAACTCAAGACCAAAAAAAAAGCCTATCGAGCCTTTTTGGCCTGTGGGAGTCCTGAGGCAGCTGATGGGTCTTAGCTGGCCAAGCGGAATGCAGCTTTGGTGGTTGCTGAGGCAAAAACCCGGGGTTGTAGGGCTCTCCTGGTTGACACGCCTCTGTAACATCGCATTGACATCGGGGACAGTGCCTCTGGATTGGCAGACTTGGGTGGTGGTCCCCCTTTTTAAGAAGGGGGACCGAAGGGTGTGTTCCAACTACAGGGGGATCACACTCCTCAGCCTCCCTGGTAAGGTCTATTCAGGGGTGCTGGAGAGGAGGGTCCCTCGGGAAGTCGAATCTCAGATTGTTGATAAGCAGTGTGGTTTTTGTCCTGGCCGTGGAACAGTGGACCAGCTCTACACCCTCGGCAGGGTCCTTGAGGATACATGGGAGTTCGCCCAACCAGTCTACATGTGGACTTGGAGAAAGCGTTCGATCGTGTCCCTCGGGGAGTCCTTTGGGGGTACTTCGGGAATACGGGGTACCAAACCCCCTATATGTACTGTTCGGTCCCTGTATGACCAATGTAAGAGTTTCGTCTGCATTGCTGGTAGTAATTCGGATTCATTTCCGGTGAGGGTTGGACTCGGCCAAGGCTGCTGTTTGTCAATGATTCTGTTTTTAATAGAATTTCTAGGCGTAAAAGGCGTAAAAGGGGTCCGGTTTCGTGACTTCAGTATTGCATCTCTGCTTTTTGCAGATGATGTGGTTCTGTTGGCTTCATCAAGCTGTAATATCCAACTCTTACTGGAGCGATTCACAGCCATGTGAAGCAATTGGGATTAAAATGAGCACTTCTAAATCTGAGACCATGGTCCTCAGTTGGAAAAGGGTGGAGTGCCCTCTCCATGTCGGGGATGAGATCCTGCCCCAAGTGGAGGAGTTCTAGTATATTTGGGTCTTGTTCACGAGTGAGGGAAAAATTGAATGGGAGATTGACAGGCGGATCGGTGCAGTGTCTGCAGTGATGCAGACTTTGTATCGGTGCGTTGTGGTGACTAAGGAGTTCAGCTGAAAGGCGAAGCTCTCAATTTACCAGTCGATCTACTTTCCTACCCTCATATATGGTCATGAGCTGTGGGTCATGACCGAAAGAACAAGAATGGATACAAGTGGCCGAAATTAGTTTCTTCCGTAGGGTGTCTGGGCTTTCCCTTAGAGATAAGGTGAGAAGTTCGGTCATCCGGTCGGGGCTCAGAGTAGAGGCCCTGCTCCTCCGCATTGAGACGAGCCAGATTAGGTGGCTAAGGCATCTGATTAGGATGCCTCCTGGACGCCTCCCTGCCGAGGTGTTCCGGGCATGGCAACTGGGAGGAGACCCCGGTGGAGAGACTTGCTAGAGAGACTATGTCTCCCGGCTGGCCTAGGAACACCTCAGGATCCCCCCGGAAGAGCTGGATGAAGTGTCTTGGGAGAGAAAAGTTTGGGGTTTCCTGCTGAGGCTACTTCCCCTGCGACCGGACCTCGGATAAGCGGAGGAAAATGGATGGTCCCTCTTTTTCGGGTTTCGGCCAATAATTTTCAATTCGGTGCATCACCACTAAATACTATTATTTCTGGTAATTGGCAAGGGGTGGGTGTGGTTTTCACTAATTCATAATTCTAGACACCTGTTAACCGGCGCAGCCCAGCTCACTGAGACAATGATACTTTATGTTGACTGTCAAATCACGTGCAATCACCAGGTATATAATAATTATTTGATTTGGTATTGTTTTCTGCAATAAAGCACCTAAACTGTCACCTGGACATTAGCATGGATTTGTTTGAACCTGTACAGTACAGTAACACAGATCATACAGTTACAAGCATTCTTAAGACTCTCAACGGATTTTCGTTGATAGTAGTTGTCACACTTATTTGTATGTAAAATGTTACCTGCTCCAAGATGGCAGCAATCACTGCTCCCTGATTGAGATCCACCGAGGAGTTCTTTCGCAGCACACTCACACTCACCAGTCGTGTCACTATGGCCTGATCCACTTCATTGAAAAAAAAGACAAAAAAATAATACTGATTTTTACCTGCAGCAATGAATTTTTTGTTTAAGGTTTTTGATAATAATCAAAATTTCATGGCAGTCCAATGCAAATGTAATCTGAACAAGAGTTTTTAAACTTGAATGGAAAGTCATAAACAATGAGAACTACTTAAATTTTGCCATAGCTTTGTTGATAGAACCTATTGACAGAGCAATGGTGATGGCCCAATGAAATATACTTCTTGTGTAACGTTAAAAAAAGTGCAAAACGGTAAAGACATAAACAGGTACATCACAACCATGTAAGTTGCACAATATACACACATTGCCTTTCAAACTCTACAGTGGCCAAGACAGGTCACAACAATTGCAAATGCCATAACAAATGCAAACGCCACAACATGACATGAACAGACAACGGAAATGCAAATGCTACAACACAACACATTATGATCACAACAGAGCGACATTACCACATAATTGGAAATGCTGTCGTCAAAACGTAACGACATTAATCAATAACATAGCGTATAGTGACGATAAATCGTCTGGGTTACCAGGGACACATATTGCCGACGGACCATTTAGTTCTCATCCCAATTTTAATTTTATTAGGATAATCTTTTAATAGATTTTGCGTTGGTAGTAGATGTTGGTCAATCGGAATGAGTCCAATGAATACCAAATCCTATAAGTTGTTTGCTTTTTTGTTCTACTAAAATATTATAATAATAATATTATTTATTATACATACTCTTGTACAACCCCAATTCCAAAGAAGTTGGGACGTTGTGTTAAACATAAATAAAAACAGAATACAATTTTTTGCAAATCATGTTCGACCTATATTTAATTGAATACACTACAAAGACAAGATATTTAATGTTCAAACTGATAAACGTGATTGTTTTTAGCAAATAATCATGAACTTAGAATTTTATGGCTGCAACACATTCCAAAAAAGCTGGGACAGGGTCATGTTTACCACTGTGTTACATCACCTTTTCTTTTAACAACATTCAAAAAATGTTTGGGAACTGAGGACACTAATTGTTGAAATTTTTGTAGGTGGAATTCTTTCCCATTCTTGCTTGATGTACAGCTTCAGCTGTTCAACAGTTCTGGGTCTCCGTTGTCGTATTTTACGCTCCATAATGCGCCACTCATTTTCAATGGGAAACAGGTCTGGACTGCAGGCAGGCCAGTCTAGTACCCACACTCTTACTACGAAGCAACGCTGGTCTAACACGTGCAGAATGTGGCTTAGCATCGTGATGCTGAAATAAGCAGGGGCGTCCATGAAAACGACGTTGCTTGGATGGCAGCGTATGTTTCTCCAAAACCTGTATGTACCTTTCAGCATTAATGCTGCCTTCACAGATGTGTAAGTTACCCATGCCATTGGCACTAACACAGCCCCATACCATCACAGATGCTGGCTTTTGAACTTTGCGTCCATAACAGTCCTAATGGTTCTTTTCCTCTTTGGCCCGGAGGACAAGACGTCCACAATTTCAGAAAACAATTTGAAATGTGGACTCGTCGGACCACAGAACATTTTTCCACTTTGCATCAGTCCATATTAGATGAGCTCGGGCCCAAAGAAGCCGGCGGCGTTTCTGGGTGTTGTTGATAAATGGCTTTTCCTTTGCATCGTCGAGTTTCAAGTTGCACTTACGGATGTAGCGCCGAACTGTATTTATTGACATTGGTTTTCTGAAGTGTTCCTGAGACCATGTGATGCACATTGATGTCAGTTTTTGATGCAGTGCCGCCTGAGGGATCGAAGGTCACGGGCATTCGATGTTGGTTTTCGGCCTTGCCACTTACATGCAGTGATTTCTCCATATTCTCTGAACCTTTTGATGATTTATGGACCGTAGATGATGAAATCCCTAAATTCCTTACAATTGTACATTGAGGAACTTTGTCCTTAAACTGTTTGACTATTTTCTCACGCACTTGTTCACAAAGAGGTGAACCTCACCCCATCTTTGCTTGTGAATGACTGAGCAATTCAGGAAAGCTCCTTTTACACCCAATCATGGCTCCCACCTGTTGCCAATTAGCCTGTTTACCTGTGGGATGTTCCAAACAGGTCTTTGATAAACATTCCTCAACTTTCTCACTTTTTTGCCACCTGTCCCAGCTTTTTTGGAATGTGTTGCAGCCATAAAAGTTAATGATTATTTGCTAAAAACAATCAAAATGATAAGTTTGAACATTAAATATCTTGTCTTTGTAGTGTATTCAATTAAATATAGGTTGAACATGATTTGCAAATCATTGTATTCCGTATTTATTTTTTGTTAAACACAATGTCCCAACTTCATTGGAATTGGAGTTATATTTTAATTTACTAATTGTGTCTTTTATGATTGAAAAGGTTACTTTAACAATAATAATAATAATGCATGCCACTTATATAGCGATTTTCAAAGCACTCAGATGATTTACAATAACAAATAAACAAATAAGGTTTACAAGCAATTTTCATTCATCTTAGTGAGATTTATATTTTATATTTATTTATAGTTTAGAATTTTATCTATACATTTCCTACTTTTTGGAGGCACCGTAATTTACTTCACAGGTTTAGGATGACTCTTGTTGAATCTCCTGTTTACGAAGTTTATTTACATTATGTACCCATGACCCTGCTCATTGTACTACCACCAAAACATTAAAGGTCAGATGACAAAGATGTTATGGGGTCAGTTAAAATTAATATTTGCAGTGTTTATATGTTATGTAATAGATGAATGTTTCTAACCATAGCTAAAATTGAGGTTTTTATGACACATATTTAGCCCTCCCCGAACATACACGAAGTTCAAGACACCGGGGTGTGGTTACTCTATCCATGGCAAGGGCTACCAGAAGTGACATTGCCATTGCCAAACACAGCGCACTACACTTTATACGTAATGGTGAGCGACGTGTTGGAATATGAGGATGAGGAGGGTTTCGACGTACAGAAGCACCCAACTGAACTCGGCATCGTCAAACCGAACATGTTTGAGCTGACCAGGAGGTCGGAACAGTGACGACGACGAGTAGCCAAGTAGCAGCTGTACAACAGAAAAAGAGAGTGGCCACCAGGTCGATGTGACGGCATGTCAAAAGCATGTCTTTTTATACAATCATGGCTTGAAATAATGGCACCCCAGGGGTGCCAATATTTTTGAGCACGTCTATACGTATTATATATTCATATATGTTTCAGTGACACAGCACAAGCTTTTACATAGGTTGCAGTATTCGTATATATTGTGTGCCCCTCGCTCGAGTTGCGTTATAACACGCCGCACAGAAAGTCTTTGCCGTGTCTGTTTGCTTGTTATATACGCAAAAGTACAGACAACAGTACTGAAAAATACTGCGTGGGTCTCTGTTTCATACTTCCCAGTGCATAGTAACCATAATAGAGTCGTATGTATATACAAGGAAATGCTCACCTCTTGTCTACGCTGCTTCACCGTGGCGGCTGCGAGATTTAATTCTCTTGCTGGCGGTAATATCATATATTGTCTCTTCATACACGGACTACCTGAGCTGTTTAGACACGCAACATGGCATGTACACTAGTGGTGGCATGCAACATGACATGAACGAAGATGGCACCAGATTCCACAGAATCTGATATAAGGAGGAGGATAGCAGAATGGGTAATTGATTCTGGACAATTGTAATAATGCTGTAGCGCATAATTCTGTCTTGTCTATTCTGTCGTTATATTGTATAGGTGAAACCTAACTCCCATTTCCAAAGCCATCAACACAATTACAGTGCAAAGAACAACACACCAGGACCCTAAGTTAATTCATCTTGTGAGTAATTAGAACTACTAACCATGACAGCTAAACTATTTTGAACTTAACAGAATACCATACATCACAGCTAAACAAAGTAATCACAATGTGTTGAACAGGTTCATCTACTTGTTTTAGACTCTGACACCTCTGTGGTGTTTGGGGACGCGTACAGGGAAATATACCCAGTTGGTGAGGATTTCTCACATCACTTATTTAAAGACTCAACCATTATAAATCTTAGAACATTCTTTTTGTTCAATGTGTTCAATCCAAAGGTAATAGGAAAAGGTCGCAAGCATACTGGAGAACACCTGAAACATACTCCATCAAGAAGAGGAGATACCAGTTTGTGAGACAGATTAAAAATATATATATATTTTCATGCCATCATTGAGGAATGTACACACTTGAAGCCTACTAGGCCATGGCTTTTTTTTTTTTTTTGTTGCTGAAAAAAAAACGTTCAATTAAAAAAAGTATTGTAGTATTGCAGTTGAATGCATTTCACTTTGGCTCTATCGATTGAAATACATTTTTGTGTTTCAGGAAATAAAATTGTTCGGTTATTTCGTGATCCTGTGACCTACATGGAAAAGTGGATACCTGAGTATCTTCGGATGGAGGTCATAGTAGGAGTGATTAAGTTAGACCGCTCGTCACTCCTTGGCATCGAAACCCGGCCCCAACCAGTGAACTAGGCCATTCATCATTAAACTCCACAACTGCGGTGACAAACAGCATGTCATGAACGCAGCCCATCGTTTGGGGTTGGATGCGCAAACTCGTCTTCTGCACCAAGGATCTCTTTCTTCAATAATTACTCTGCAGCAGTTTTCAGGTGAACAGTCATTTGACGCTGTGAAAGAACAACTAAAAAAGAAGAACATCGTTTATGCGTTGGTTAACCGTGCTACTCTCAAGATGATGAGTCGTTCGATACATCGGAGGCTGCTGCGGCTTTTGTGAACTCGCTGGGCTAAATTGTCTGGCTCACCATCATTTCCAATTTCCATCTTTCTCCTCCACTTCACAATTGCTAGACTAAATTAAGCATTTGCCAGTAGATACTGTATTGATGAGACTTGTCTGTCGTGGTGTAGTATATTTTTCTCATCTCATCACGCGAACTGTACTTTTTTTTATTGGAGCAGTGGCTGCACTAATTTCTCTGGTATGACTCCCAAAGATGTTCATATAATACCTCTCAATGGCCAATAATATGACTAATATTACTATAAGGGAAAAAGTCACAATTTAAAACTGTTTTTTCCTGGAAAAAAAAACATTGTTTGTCAGAGACCATCTTTATCTCTGAGGATGATTTGTCCCCACACCAACTGACAGTGTCACCCAGCGCCAGACCCAGAAACTCTTCCAAACAGTTGGACTGGGTCATGTGATCTGACCCAATTGGTGGCCCCTGTCTCGTCTACCCAACGGGCACCTTTTCCGTCGAAACCTGGCCTCAACATCACCACAGTGGCATCTCCCTATACAGAACTAAACATTTTAACCAGCCTGTGCATTTGACTACCAAGTTTACGCTGATTTGATTGGCTTTCTGAGGGATGTTCCAGATGAGTTCAAGGTAAGAAACCATGTAGCCAATGGCGTTGTATTATATTATATCTGACCAACCATTAAAAAGTTTGATTGAATAAATGAAATATATCATAACGGAAAACGGTTCATCAGTTATGCTAGAGATGCTATCAAAGTGTTGTCTGAATCAACTTGCGCACACTTCTCTAAAGGCATGGCAAAATAGAATTGTTTTGGATTATTCTGTTGTACTTTCATCCCTAATAACACTGGTGTTACTTAGGCTTTGGGAAGTTTAAACTGTTTTTTATTTTTTATTGGGCTTGCACAAAACTCTGGGGTGGGAGATCAATTCACAAGATTACTAGGATGGTTTAGCAAATGGTACCCTGCGATTGCCTGGCAACCAGTTCAGGGTGTGACCCGCCTCCTGCCCGATGATAGCTGGGATAGGCTCCAGCACTCCCGCGACCCTTGTGAGGATAAGCAGCTCAGAAAATGGATGGATGGATGGATGGTTTAGCAAATGGTAAAAAAAAACTGGGTGTAGCAGTAGGTGTTCTGATTATCTGTGGCTGCTGTTGCATTCCATGCATTGGAGGATTGTTTAAAAAGCTGATTGAACATATGCTGACCAAAACGGTGGTGCGTCAACAAATTCCCTAAAAGAGAGAGGGGAATTGAAATTGAACGGAATGCTGCAACTTTGATGACAATTATTACCACTGTGAAACCCTGCAATGAACAGCTGTGTGGATGATAACCCTGAAGTACAACCCTTGTTGTTGGGAACTGAATGTTTTGTCACTGTTTGCCTTGATTGATTGATTCTATTGTAGTCATTAGTGCTTGGAATCGCCCCCTAAAACCCTAATCAATATTCGTATTGTCTTTGGTGAGCGATGATCGAATCAATTCAATCTCTTTCTCTTTGTATTTGATAGAAATTACAACACAACAGTGAATATATGTTTTGTTTGATACATCCCATTACAGATACACACCCAGCTCTTCTCAAAAATATATAATTGCATTCACACTTAGTTACGCAGAGACAACATCCGCACAAAATATCAAAAGAGGGTATGTAGTGAAGTACTCTCGGGGCGTGCTCTCTGTACCCCGGAACATTCGGAAACTCGGGACGTTGTTGGAGTGTGCCGTTCGGTACAAGCAGAAATTACACATTCAATATGGCGGTATCCCCGCCAATAGCCAACACGTTCATCAGTACATTTATAGAAAATGGAGCGCACTCCGTCTCTGAGTACCACGATCTCGGGGCACGGTGACATCGTCACACTGAATTTCTGAACGTACCCAGACACCAAGGCTAAGCTAGGATTGGTCCAATACTGCATGATGTCACGACAGGAAGCAGTCTTTGGGCTATAAGATACTATGAGGAAAAACGTCTGGGGGTCTTTTCCGCCTGGAGCTGATCAAGCTGCATGTGGAAGACCTTAACACTGAACCTTCACCAACCTTATTCTTTGACTCTGTATTTTTGAATAAATTGTAAAACTTTTTATCAGGCCAAATCATTGAAGAATCACCTCGAACAGAATAAAAGAACTAGGTAACAGAGGGTCGAGGGTTTTATTTGGTCTCTTTTTACCTCTAACAAATGGTGCCATGACCCGGATTCTGAAGAGGTAACAAGACAGGAAAGGCGGGCCAAGATATCTGAAACGGCAGCAAATAAAGGTGTCGTATATATTGGTTTTGGATGAAAACCTAATTCATTTTGGACAAAGAATACGTCGGAGGTGAATGCCTGCGTTACTTCCGCTTCAGTTCGATTTACATTTAACGTTATAATCAACCTCCCCTCCTTGAGCTGTCATCTTATCGTGGTGGAGGGGTTTGTGTGTCCCACTGATCCTAGGAGCTAAGTTGTCTGGGGCTTCACGTCCCTGGTAGGGTCACTCATGGCAAACAGGTCCTAGGTGAGGGACCTAGGGAAAGCATGGCTCCAAAAACCCCTATGATGAACAAAACAAATGGATATAGGTTTCCCTTGCCCGGACGCAGGTCACCAAGGCCCTCCTTTGGAGGCAGGCCTAGAAGTGGGGCTCGAAACCGAGCGCCTGGTGGCCGGGCCTGCAGCCATGGGGCCCGGCCGGGCACAGCCCAAAAGGGTAATGTGGGTCCCCCTTCCCATGGGCTCACCACCTGTGGGAGGGGTAATAGGGGTCGGGTGCAGTGTGAGCTGGGTGGTGACTAAAGGCGGGGACCTTGGTGATCCGATCCCTGGCTACAGAAGCTGGATCTAGGGCCGTTGAATGTCACCTCTCTGGCAGGGAAGGAGCCCGAGTTGGTGTGTGTGGTTGAGAAGCTCCGACTAGATATAGTCGGGCTCGCCTCCACACACGGCTTGGGCTCTGGTACCAGTCCTCTTGAGAGGGGTTGGACTCTCTTCCACTCTGGAGTTGCCCACGGTGACAGGCGCCGAGCAGGTGTGTGTCTACTTCTTGCCCCCCGGCTCGGTGCCAGTATATTGGGGTTCACCCCGGTGGACGAGAGGGTAGCCTCCCTCCGCCTTTGGGTGAGGGACAAACAGTTTGTGCCTATGCACCAAACAGCAGTTAGGAGTACCCACCCTTTTTGGACTCTTTGGAGGGGGTGCTGGAGACCGCTCCCGTTGGGGACACCATCATTCTGCTGGGGGACTTCAATGCTCATAATTAAGCCACTTCTGAGCCTGAGCCAACGTAGGAAGCGTCTCAACTGGGCCAAGGACAGGAACTTGCAGATTTGCAGATTCAGGGTCCACAATTTAAACAATTTCAAGTATTTGTTTATTTTTACATAATTTGGGCTTCCAGCTCATAAAACCCACAAAATCAGGAATTCAAAAAAAGAAAATAGAATACTGTGAAGACATCAGCCCAAATTTTGCAGGCCATAAATGTTTTAAACTGAGTGCCACACACTAATCATCTACTAAACTCAAAGCACCTGCACAGGTTTCCCCAGCTGTCATTAAATTGCTTCAGTTTGGTTTAATTGTCTCAGTTGGGTTCAATATGGGGAAGACTGTAGACTTGACAACTGACCAGAAGTCCATCATTGATACCCTCCATAGGATGGGTAAGCCACAAAGGTTCATAGCCAAGGAGGCTGGCTTTTCACAGAGTGCTGTGTCCAAGAACATCAATGGAAAGTCCAGTGGAAGGACGAAATGTGGCAGGAGAAGATGCACCAACAAAATAAATGACAGTGAGCTTCAGCGGATTATCAAACAGAGAAGATTCAAGAATCTAGCAGATATCCAGAAAGAGTGGAATGAAGCAGGAGTCACAGCTTCAAAAACCACCACATTCAGATGTATCCGGGAGATGGGTTTCAACTGTTGGGTTCCTCGGGTCAAGCCACTTCTGAACCTGAGCCAACGTAGGAAGCGTCTCAACTGGGCCAAGTTAAGAAGGACTGGACTGTTGGCCAGTGGTCCAAGGCCCTCTTTTCCGATGAAAGAAAAGTGTGTCTTTCATTCAGGAATCAAGGTCCAAGGGTTTGGAGGAAGACTGGTGAAGAACAGAACCCAAGCTGTTTGAGACATGATTTGGGGTGCAATGTCCGTTGTAGGTGTTGGTAAACTGCTTTCTTAAATCCAAGGTCACTGCAACATTCTACCAGAATATTCTAGAGGACTTTATGATTCCTTCTGCTGCGGATCTGTATGGAGATGGAGATTTATCTTCCAGCAGGACCTGGCACCAAAACCTGGTTTGATGCCCATGCCATCCCAGTGCTTGACTGGCCAGCCAACTCGCCGGATCTAAACCCCACTGAGAATCTATGGGATATTATCAAGAGGAAAATGAGGGCCACCAGACCCACAAACAAAGAAGAACTGACATCAAGCATCAAGAAAATCTGGGCTTCCATAACACCCAGGCAATGCCACAGGCTGATTGATTCCATGCCACGGTGCATCGAAGCAGTTATTAAACCAAAGGGATTCCCAACCAAGTATTGATTAAGATTAACATATAATTTTGGAAGTACCATATTTTGATTGATTTAATGTGACCCTAATTTATTTCTTTTTTTCTACACAAAGTGAGAGGTAAATGGTGATTTCTTCACAGTATACTAATTTTTTGAATTCCTAATTTTGTGGGTTTTATGAGATGGAAGCCCAAATTATTTAAAAATAAACAAATAAATATTTGAAATTGTTTAAATTGTAGGTCCTGAATCTTTTACTTTTTGAATGGTATTATGGACATAAATAAACGTTTCCAGTACATTCAAATTTTTTGGAAAGGGTCTTTAAAAGGTACTAATTATATTGATAATATACCATACCACCATATATACCAGTATATAACACATATATTATGTACAGATATATAATAACAATAATAATAATATACTATAATTTAACAGAAATACCTATATAAGAGGCTTATATGGGAGCTCTGTACCGCTGAGCGTTAAAGTTTGAATACAGAGTTGGAAGCGGGTTGCTTGTGCGGACGAATAAAGACAGACAGTTTGAATGAAGGAAAGGTCGTTCATGATGTAATGGAACACCTGACTACTTATTTTATTTATTTATTTATTAGGTAATTTGTTTGGTTGTTGAAATTAATTGATAACGGAATGTTTGAGTCAGATGATAGTGATGAATGAATTTAGTATTAATGTCTTCTGTTTCTGCTTGTTCCTAGGCAAAGGGCTGTGACATGCATTGTATAATAGTGTTTGACCTATATTTAATTGATTACAATTTAAAAAACAAGATATTTAATGTTCAAACTGATCAACTTTATTGTTTTAGCAAATAATCATTCATTTAGAATTTTATGGCTGCAACACATTCCAAAAAAAGCTGTGACAGGGTCATGTTTACCACTGTGTTACATCACCTTTTCTCTTAAGAATATTCAATAAACGTTTGGGAACTGAGGACACTAATTGTTGAAGCTTTGTAGGTGGAATTCTTTCCCATTCTTGCTTGATGTACAGCTTCAGCTGTTCAACAGTATGGGGTCGCCGTTGTCGTATTTTACGTTTCATAATGCGCCACACATTTTCAATGGGAGACAGGTCTGGACGACAGGCAGGATAGTCTAGTACCCATGCTCTTTTACTACGAAGCCACGCTGTTGTAACACGTGCAGAATGTGGTTTGGCATTGTCTTGCTGAAATAAGCAGGAGCGTCCATGAAAAAGACGTTTTTTGGATGGCAGCATATGTTTCTCCAAAACCTGGATGTACCTTTCAGCATTAATAGTGCCTTCACAGATCAACTATTTATGCTCCAAGTTGGAGGCATACCCCAAAACCATGGATGGTATCAAGCTTTCGAAATGCAAAAAGGGACAGTTGTTAGGATGCCTGGCAGAGAAGCCACTGTTCGTCCACAAGAGTCGTCAGGTGGAAATTCCCTCATTAATATTCCATTCAGTTGGAAAGTGGTAGTGGAGCTGCCATTCCTTTCCTTAACCTTTGTTGGAATACGTCATGGAGTCAAGGAGAGATGTAATGGTGCTTCCTTTTGACACAGGAAAGGAAAGTAATGTTTCAAATGAATTAAACTTCACTTTTCCTAACTGACGTCATAGAGTGACGATGAGTATTGCTGACGTAATCTCTAGCTAGCGGTCTTTACCCAAAAAATATTTGCTTGTTCATAAAATGAAAAAGTATCTTTTAAAATAATTCACAGATTCTACTCATGTAAAGGCTGTGGCTCAGTAGGTAGAGCAGGTCGTGCAGTGACCGAAGGGTCACTGCTTCGAATCCCGACTACGAATGTCCTTGGGCAAGACACTGAAGTTCAATTTTCTCCCAGTGGGCCTGGCAGCGCCTTCCATGGCAGCAGTCATTGGTGTGTGAATGTGTGTGTGAGTGGGTGAATGTGAGGCTTTGCAAAGCGCTGTGGGCACTGTGATGGTGTCGATAAAGTGCTATATAAGTGCAGTCCATATGCCATTTAAGGTGTTTCTACAACGATTAAAAAAATATAAATACTAAAATAAAGTCAAACAATACATGAGGACCATAAGACATGGCAAAAGCCATACAAACGTATGTATATTATATTGTAGTATAGTATGTGCTCTTTATAATGTATTTTTGTGATACACTAATCTACCTTTTCTTTGCCATTGATTTGCCACCTCCTGCCTATTGTGTTTATGTTCTGTTTTCTGAATAAAAATGGATGAAAAAGTCTCTAGTTTTATTTTATTGTTTTGTCCTTTTTCTCTTTCACTTGAAGTTTCATCCCCTCGCACCTTTCTGTATTTTATAATATATAAAATATACAGCATAGAGATACAGACCGCCAAATCATTTTATGTGGCCCACAAAAAGCAAATCATGTGCGTCGACACCATGTTTCTAGCTAAAATACCAAAATCGCAAATTGTCTTCACATTTAGTAACGCTGAGATATTGCAACCATTTTTTGTTGCCCATCCCCCTTCCAAAACAGACTGAATAATAATTCAATAATAGTTGAACAAACACATTTTAGTGGCTTGTGATATAACAAATATTCATTTATCAATTTGTTGTGTATATGTAATACTATGAGGCGATCATACATTTTTACGGGTTCACGGTTATAACGCCCGTCCGAGGGAAACCAGAACGATGATGTTCGAAAAGAAATTTTGTTTGACACCTCTGACTTGTGCAGGATAAAATGTCTTTGAATTACTCCTTAAAAGTCAGAGGACAAAGATGTTATGCGGTCAGTTAAAATTTATATTTGCATTGTTTATATATTATGTAATACATGCACATCACTTCCAGCAAGTTGTCAGCTATAGCTTAGCGAAAAAGGAACTTTTTACTACGCGTATTGAGCACTCCCCGAACATACCCGAAGCCCAAGATGTGTGGTTACTCCATCCACTGCAAGGGCTACTGGAAGTGACGATGCAATTGCCAAACACAGCGCACAACACTCTGTACGCAATGGCGAGCAACGTGGTGGAATATGAGGAGGATTTAGACGTACAGGAGCACCCAGCTGATCTTGGCATTGTCAAACCATACGCTTGAGCCGATCAGGAGCTCGGAACCTGACATTAACGACGACGAGCAGCCTAATAGCAGCTGTACAACAGAAAAAGAGAGTGGCCACAGGGTCAATGTATGTCAAAATAATGTCTTTTTATAAATTTATATGACTAGAAATAATGGCACACCAGGGGTTCCAATATTTTGAGCACGACTATACGTATTATATATTCATATATGTTTCAGTGACATGTCACAAGCTTCTACAGAGTATGCAGTATTTCTATATATTGTGTGCCTCTCGCTCAAGTAGCTTTATAATACAGCGCACAGAAAGTTGTTGCCGTGTCTGTTGGCTTTTCATATAAGCAAAAGTACAGACGACAGTACTGAAAAGTACTTTTTTTTTCTCCTACTGCCCAGTAGGCTTTACACGATCAGTATTTTTGGGGCAGATCACCAATCAATGTGTTTAAAAAAAAACGAAAACCGATCACCGATCCGATCACAAGATGGAGCAATCTGTCCATTTAAATGACTTGTTCACTTACTGTATATACTTGTGTACTGTATACTGAGTATTCTCTAGTCAGGTCATGTATTCTAATCAGTCAGGTCAAACCAACATTACAACATGACAGAAATAATGGGTGCTAACTTACTGTAATTAAATTATCAAATTAAATTACTTCACACACACCGAAACTTTAGCGCATGATTCGACAGAATGCCAATGTTTACGTAAACCGTTAACTGTTAGTGCTAGCAGTAGCTTGCTAGGGTATATAACGTTTTGTTGCCTGCTTGCGAGCCGTATCGTATTAAAAGTATGTGAACATACTTCAAGCAATCCTTGAATGAAAGTCCTCTGCTGGGCACTTGTGACTACCACCACACGTTTTTCCCCATTTTGTTCTTATAACTGCGATCAATGCAGCCCTATGGGTGGCACAAGTCAGTGCAAACTGTAGGCCGGTCCCAAGCCCGGATAAATGCAGAGGGTTGCGTCAGGAAGGGCATCCGGCTTAAAACCTTGCCAAACAAATATGAGCGTTCATCCAAAGAATTCCATACCGGATCGGTCGTGGCCCGGGTTAACAACGTCCGCCACCGGCGCCGTCAACCTGCGGGGCGCCGTTGGAAATTCAGCTACTGTGGGTCGAAGTCAAAGAAGAAGAGGAGGTGGAAAGCGGGTTCTTCGGCAGAAAGAGAAGAGGAAAACACAGAACCTAGAACTGAATGTGGGGACTTTGAATGTTGGGACTATGACAGGAAAATCTCGGGAGTTGGTTGACATGATGATGAGGAGAAAGGTTGATATATTGTGTGTCCAGGAGACCAGGTGGAAAGGCAGTAAGGCTAGAAGTTTAGGGGCAGGGTTTAAATTATTTTACCATGGTGTCGATGGGAAGAGAAATGGAGTCGGGGTTATTTTAAAAGAAGAGTTGGCTAAGAATGTCTTGGAGGTGAAAAGAGTATCAGATCAAGTGATGAGGCTGAAATTTGAAATTGAGGGTGTTATGTGTAATGTGATTAGTGGCTATGCCCCACAGGTAGGATGTGACCTAGAGGTGAAAGAGAAATTCTGTATGTATGCTAGGTTTGACACTAAAGAAGGAGAAAAGGATCTATATAGGTTGGCCCGACAGAGGGATAGAGATGGGAAGGATGTGCAGCAGTTTAGGGTGATTCAGGATAGAGATGGAAATGTGTTGACTGGTGCCAGTTGTGTGCTGGATAGATGGAAAGAATACTTTGAAGAGTTGATGAATGAGGAAAATAAGAGAGAAGGAAGGATAGAAGAGGCAAGTGTGGTGGACCAGAAAGTGGCAATAATTAGTAAGGGGGAATTTAGAAAGGCAATAAAGAGGATGAAAAATGGAAAGGCAGTTGGTCCTGATGACATACCTGCTGAGGTATGGAAGTATCTAGGAGGTGGCTGTGGAGTTTTTGACCAGCTTGTTTAACAGAATTATAGCAGGTGAGAAGATGCCTGAGCAATGGAGGAAAAGTGTGCTGGTGCCCAGTTTTAAGAACAAGGGTGATGTGTGGAACTATCGAGGAACAAAGTTGATGAGCCACACAATGAAATTATGGGAAAGAGTACTGGAGGCTAGACTCAGGACAGAAGTGAGTATTTGCGAGCAACAGTATGGTTTCATGCCTAGAAAGAGTACCACAGATGCATTATTTGCCTTGAGAATGTTGATGGAAATGTACAGAGAATCTCAGAAGGAGCCACATCGTGTCTTTGTGGATCTAGAGAGGAACTGTGGTACTGCATCCGGAAGTCTGGAGTGGCAGAGAAGTATGTTCGAATAATACCGGACATGTGCAAGGGCAGCAGAACACTGGTGGGGTGTGAAATGAGCTCATCACAAGGTCAGCCAAGGTTAGATGTTTTGGAGACAAAGTTACAGAGAGCAGACTTCAATGGTTTGGACACCTCCAGAGTAGTCACAGTGAGTATATTGGTAGAAGGAGACATGGTGTTCGTTATGGATAATCCGTGATGAGCGCAGAAGTCAAATAACAGAACACCACTCGGGTTGTGATCGGGGGTGGGGGGGGGGGCTGGTCATTCCTCCCAATCCCGCCCTTCTCACTGTCATTGCCCACGTGAGCAATGAAGTCCCCCAGTAGAAGTAGAACGATGGAGTCCCCAGCGGGAGCGCTCTCCACCACCCCCTCCAAGGACTCCAAAAAGGGTGGGTACTCTGAACTGCTGTTTGGTGCATAGGGACAAACAGTCAGGACTCGTGCCCCCACCCGAAGCCGGAGGGAGGCTACCCTCTCTTGAACCCCAATGTACAGGCACCTGCTCGGCGCCTCTCACCGTGGGCAACTCCAGAGTGGAAGAGTGTCCAACCCCTCTCTAGCGGACTGGTACCAGAAGCCAGGCCCTGTGTGGAGGTGAGCCTGACTATATCTAGTTGAAACTTCTCAACCTCACACACCACCTTGGGCTCCTTTCCTGCCAGACAGGTAACATTCTACGTCCCTAGACCCAGATTCTATAGCTGGGGATCGGATCGCCAAGGTCCCCACCTTAGGCCACCGCCCAGGTCACATTGCACCCGACCTCTACGGCCCCTCCCACAAGTGGTGAGCCCATGGGAAGGGGGACCCACGTTAAACTTTCGGGCGCAGGCCCGGCCACCAAGCGCTCGCCTTCGAGCCCCACCTCCAGACCTGTCTGCAGAGGGGGACCCTGGTAACCCGCATCCGTGTTAAGGGAAAACATTTTCCTCTTTTCAATCATCATATGGGTCTTTGGAGCTGTGCTTTGTCTGGTCCCTCACCCAGGAACTGTTTGCCATGTGTGTCCCTGCCAGGGGCATAAACCCCTCAACAATTTATCTTCTAGAATCATTGGTACACGCAAACCCCTCCACCACGATAAGGTGACAGCTCAAGGAGGGGAGGTGACAGCTGCCCTCAGACAGATATTTACATAACTACGTTAAAAGACACGCGGCAAATGGTAAATGGACAGCACTTATATAGCGCTTAAGGCTAAAAATAAACTAGCTTTGGGATTCAAATATACTGTACACGATGGCGATGCAGAGTAAATATCTTTTGCAGAGCCGATTAAAGACGTCATTGATCGGAACGGTTAATTATGACATTAAAGCCAACCAGCCGATCAGCATAAAATGCTAATTATCGGCCGATACCAATCAAGCTGATCAGATCAGTGTAAAGTCTCCTGCCCAGTGCACAATAACTGTAATAGAGTCGTATGTATATACAAGGAAATCTTCACCTTGTCTGCGCCACTTCGCCGCTGCAGTATGACAGCTGCAAGATTTAGTTCTCTTGCTGGCGGGTGAGGTCCTGATGGCCGTTGGAAAAATAGTTGGGACCGCAGCTGATTTCAGCTGTATCCAATGGTTTCTGCGAAGTATTTCTAAAAACACGCCAGTTCGAAGTGATCACCACAGAGTTTGGAATGCTTGCTCGGCACCCATAGGTGACCACGACCATCAATTGACTTTCCCTATCCACTGGTCACGTATTCCTTTTACACTTGGAAAGCCAAAGAAACTCTTGCCTCAGCCTTTGTACAACCAAATGCGACACAATAAACCAATGTCAAATCGCTAAATCATAACACAACAAATATACGGGAACAACAGCATGGAGCAATAGCACACAAAGGTAAATGAACAGGCTATTTGGCTTGTGTTACCTCACAGGGCCGGATAAAGCCGAAGACTGAAAGGCGCAAGATTAAAAAAGGTAGAAGGCGCATTCTGAATCATATTTATCGATTTAACTGCTGTATATCTGCTATATAATTACTTCAAAATGGCAGATGTGGTTTGTAAAGGGGTTCTAGAGTTGTTAAAAAAAAAATTAATATCTTTGTCCGCTGACCTTTAATAAAAGATTCTAAGCTCTTGGCCAGGACTGGCATACATAACATTAGGTGTGCAATGTGATGAGGTGCTGTGTATATGTATGCTATTTGTAGTTATATTTAGCATAATTATACACATCTACAGTATATTTTGTTTTTTCCAAATGTATAATGATCTAAAATTGTTATTGCTCATGAGCTATTTTGTCCATCTATCAGGCTGCTGTAATTTCCACATAAGGATCAATCAGTGGTGTTCCATGAGGGCCTTCAGAGCCTTTTCTACTGGCTTAAACACTATCAAAAGCACTGACCTACAATTACAACTTAATTAAATAATTAATTAATTATTTATAATATTTATTATAATATCCATCCATCAATTTCTTTTTACCGCTTATCCTCACTAGGGTCGCAGGCGTGTTGGAGAGGCGGGGTAGACCCTGAACTGGTCACCAGCCAATTGCAGTATTTATTATATATATAATGTTATATAATCTTCATTTCATAGCATGTGTGCATTTGATTTGCTCGGTTTCCAGTTTCGTACAATGCTGTAAATGAAGAATTTTGTTTTTTTTTGTCCAATCAAATTTCAGCTTCTTTGTGTTGCCCTGTAAATGTAATCTTCCCCGAGGCCTTCAGAATTCCAAGTGATGGCATTACCAAGTCAAACACACGCACACACAGTCTCTCACACACACACACACACACACACACACACCGTTGAAATGCTCTAACCAATCAGATTTTGTATTCACTACTGCACCTTCACGCAGGCTGAGTTACGTTGGTATTTTCCCCATCCTCTGATTGGTTCAGCTAAATAATCCTCTGATTCGTTGAGCTGAATATGAGCATGAGAATTGATTTACTGAAGAGCACGATTTTGGACATGATAAAAAATTCATTTTCAACGGCACTTTTTTTAATTATTATTATTTGACTGTGTGGCTAGGTCAACCAACATATTACTTACTCTCTGGCTTGTTTTCAACCTGCAAAAGGATTTTGGAGTACTTTCATAACAGCATATATGAGCTGGCTTACACAGACAGCCAGGAGAAAATAAAGCATCTCAGGTGAGTTTGGACCTTTTTTTCATGTTATTAGATAAATATTGACTGTTAAATGCTGTATTGTAGTTTATACACAGCGATGACTATACAGGTTTGGAGTTGTTTCATGGTGATGTATTGGCATATAAAGGTAACTATGTTTCTTGCTAATGGCATTCATCCTCATATATGGGGAATGCCTCTTTCTCTTCTTTAATGTAACACATAGTAAGTTTTTGTACATTATTTTTTGCGAGGTGGATTAGGTCACTGAAGGCCCAGGTCCCAAGCTCACCGCCCGGCACTGGGATCAATAATGTCTTCAAAAAATGCTTTGAATTGCATCCAAATGCCAGGACGGAGCAGAAGTCTGTTTACACCATTGTGTTATTGTGGAGTAAATGTGTACATCTACTTACCGTGGTAGCAAATAAACGAGTGTCGGGATTTACAGTCATCGTCCTTCCACCGTGCTGCGTTATTAAGGTCAGCCACGACGCAGAAGTCATTCCCTGTCTTGTTGTCTGGTTCTCCCATTTGCCAATGGAAGAATGGAGTGCTACTTCCATCTGACCACTTCCATGAGTCGCGGTTAAGGCCAAGCCAGGCTTTGTGTCGACCAGCGAGCAGCTCCATGACTTGGTGGTTCTCCCGCTCGCTGCTCACGCTAGCCAGTTCGCTGTTGTTCCTCCGGCAGGACGCTTGAGCCTGGTGCCAGGTTAAGTTTTGCTCCAGGAGGACGTATGATCCATCGGACACTGGGAATACATTCTTGTTAAGTGATGAGGAGCGTGAAGCGCCACATGGAGGGGCACTGTGACACTCAAAAACGTACAAAATCCATGACTTCTGTCGTACAGTGCAACGTCGCAAGTTTTTGCAAATTTCTAGCCAAAATACATCTCTGAAACTTTTAGGTTATCATGAGAGACATCAAATGATGAGCTCTATGTGTTCGGCTTTCTCTTTGGCTTTTTGGTTATTTAGCGACTGCTTTTCCTTTGATAGGTTTCTGCTTCCTCTTTTTTTTCGTTTGCCGTCAGCTTGAAAACTTGGTGACTGACTTGCTGAACGGCCGACCAACAAATGCACCAACTAACCAACAAACTAACTTAGTGACTAAGTGGAAAACTAACTAACTAACCAACTAACTTACGCAGTAACTAGCTCACTAATTAACAAACCAAGTGACTAATGATTTGAAGAGGGCATTTGTGCCGCCATCTCCTCAGACCCGAAGGTGCTCAAACCCTAAAAATGCTTTTCAATGATTTTTGTCAGGGTCAAAACTGTGCACCTTTTGGTACCACTGAACATAGCAACTTTAAGAATTAAGATACGATTGGATATATTTGCATTAAAAAGGAAAAGGAATCATCTCACTGCAGATGGACGGAAGTTGTTGGTCACACTGGTCGTTCTTCCAGTATCCGCTGGGGTACATCAGAACACAATATTCTCTGCCCTGCTTGTTCGTTGGTTCTCCAGGACACCATTTGCTGTAGTTCCAGCCCATCTTGTAGTACTGCTCCCCTGACGACCACTTCCAGCTTGGCACATCGGCTTTCAGGCCAATCCAGGCAAGCTGCGAGTGAAGCCACAGTTGAGTTTTTTTACAGTGGTTGACCCTAAAGACGGTTCCTTAGGGTCAAGCAACAACCATTATTTGCTGTCAAACAGCATGAACACCTCTTTAACACACAGACCCTACCAAATAGCCACATCAGAGTTATAAGGTCCTGCAATAAGTCTTTCACACAGAACCAGCAAAGCCAGAATTTTGCCGCAATTTGGTGATAACTACCTGACTAGAACCCCAACTAACTAACCAATTCCACCAACGAATGCACCAACCAACCAACAAACTAGTTAACTTAGTAACTAGATAATGAACTTACAATAAAAAAACTGACTAATCAACTAATTTACGATGAAACGATGTAGTTAGGAATCTGGCAAAAACTAGCAAACTACTTTTAACCAGTCAACAACCAACCAACTCACGAACTCGAAAGCAAACTGATTAACTGACTGAACATCTAAACAACCGACTAACAGGCTTGTGAATATTTATCCAGGTCATTTCATTCTCACGGCATTGAATCGATTGCTGGACTGGACTGTGGTGTTTGTCTTAGAAGATGTTTCGCTTCTCATCCGAGCAGTTTTCATCAGTTTATGCAACAAGCCTGAGTTAGGACGCACTAGCCAGTGTTTGTGTGGAAGACTCAACAATTAATGCTTCAACTTAGAGGCATGCCACACAACACGTATGGAATCATCCTTTTGGAATGCATAAAAGTGGGTGAGCCATTCAGCCGTCTGGCCGAGAGGCTATTGTCAGTCCATTGGAGTCGTTGGGGGGAAACTCCCTCATTGATATTCCATTCAATTGGAAAGTGGTTGTGGAATTAAGGCCTCTTTATACTCCCGCAGTCGCGAGGCTGACAACGCCCGCATTGCATCACGTGACTGACCAATTGGCCCGCGCGGCCCCTCTGCGTAGCTTGACGCGCACACGGCAAAAAGTTGTTGTTGCGCGTCCAACGCCACGGAGATTATCTCTTGTGATTGGTCCATTTTAGTCACATGCTGTGATGACGTACTCAAGCGTGCCCCTTGGTTCTACATATTATCTACGTCGCCGCCTTCTTGATCGATTTTGCAACATAATTAAACGTATCATCAGGTCATCTAGGTCCATTTGTTCTAGCAGACACTGTTCCACGGTCGCCATTGTTGTTGCGTTGTTCCTTGTTACTGAAAGATCCAGTAGGTGTCAGTATTGAGCAACATCAGCCTCATTTGCTTAAGCTACCCTGAACTGATAAGTGCGATGGAAACACAAATCACATGGGCCACAGGAACCTATGGCTACCAGGAACTCCTGCTACCAGGAACTCATAGTTCCTGGGCTGGTTGGTGGAAAAGCCCCTTTTGTCTCAGGGTGTTATCAGGAAACACAAATCACATGGGCCACAGGAACCTATGGCTACCAGGAACTCCTGCTACCAGGAACTCATAGTTCCTGGGCTGGTTGGTGGAAAAGCCCCTTTTGTCTCAGGGTGCTATCAGGTTTGAAGTGTACTGGAATGTTGTGTTAGTTGGAAATCCTGAGTTTCTCAGAAAGACCTGGAACATACGGCAGGACCACATTGTTGCGTCTATCCAACCACTGAACAGACGTATAGCACAATACCGACGGGCAAACTCCTCAGGCCAAGACTCAGTGGTCTCCCTGCACCGCCAAGAGAAACAGCAATCTTTTGAGGACAAAAATGTGTATATTCTGGGCGGGAAAGACAGGGGGTGAGAGAGGCCATATACACAAAGGTACAAAAAAAATCACTTAACAGAGGAGGGAGCTTACGGCATCACCTATCTCCTACTTACAATGCCGTCCTTTCGTCCATTCCAAAGAAGCTCAATAATTATGCCTCCAACAAACAGCATGGCCTCCTTGACTGTAAGGAAAAGGCTTCTTTATACTTGCGCGGATGGCGACGGCGCTGATGTCACTGCGGCTGTGCCACGCGTAGTTTGACTTTATACTCGAGCGCAATCCACGCGTGCAGTTTTGAAAATGTCCTGCAGTTCACCTCCAAGTCGGGGATGTCGCTACGGCTAGGACACCACAGGATGGAGTTTCCTTTGCATTTCTTGGCCATTTCCGGTAGCCGTTTTTACTTTCCTTTCCGTAACAAGGAACAAAGCAACAACAATGGCGACCGTGGATGAGAGTCTGCTTGAACAAATGGACCTAGATGACCAGATTATACGTTTATGCTGCACAATTGAGCAAGAAGGTGGCGGCGTAGATGGTCTGTAGAACCAAGGGGCACACTGAGTACGTCATCACAGCATGTGACTAAAACGGACCATTCACGAGAGATTATCTCCGCTGCATTCTACGCACAGCAGCAATTTTTGCCCTGTGCGCGTCAAGCGACGCAGAGGGGGTGGACGGGCAAATTCGTCATTCACGTGATGCAATGCGGGCGTTGTTGGAGTATAAAGAGGCCTTAACTCCACGACCACTTTCCAATTGAATGGAATATCAATGAGGGAGTTTCCCTCCAACGACTTCAGCTGACTGTCAATGGCTCTCGGCCAGCCGGTTGAATGGCTCACCCACTTTTATGCATTCCAAAAGGATGATTCCATATGTGGTGTGGGGCATGCCTCTAAGTTGGAGCATTAATTGTTGAGTCTTCCACACAAACACTGGCTAGTGCGTTGTAACTCAGGCTTGTTGCATAAACTGATGAAAACTGCTCGGATGGGAAGCGAAACATCTTCTAAGACAAACATTACAGTCCAGTCCAGCGATCGATTCATAGCAAAATGTGGAAAACATAAAAGTCTCGCACTGTATGTTTAAATTGTCATGGTCTGTGTTTCCGTATGGGTTGTGGTTAGTTTTGTTTCATGTTTTCCTATGTTCCATGTTGTTCATGTCGTGTGCTCATTTAGTTATTGTGTCCACCTGTTCTCGTCTACCTTGTGTCGACCAATCAACTCCCTCCAGCCGCTCGTGTCTTGTTCAGGTTTCATTGTCGCTATCTGTTCCACGTTGTACTCACCAGTCATAGTTTGTTTCCAGTTTTTCTTTGTTACTTTGGTTATCTGTTGTGGGACTTCACTTAGTTTGCTTTATCCATGTTCCTTGTTTGCCTTTCTTTTGGAAATTAAATATAATTTTTTTGAGACTCCTGCACTCCTGCTTTGCTTCCCTGCTTCCCTGCACTTGGGTCCCCCAAGTTTTTGCCTTGCCTTCCTCGCCTTCAACAACCCTAATCGTGACATAAATATTATGACATCAGTGTGTTAGCTCAAGACTGAGCATGTGCAGATATGCCTTTGAGGACAGTCCTCGAGAAAATTTAAGATGATGCATTTGCTATGGTTAATAAGAACACAGAGTACAAAGTTGAAAAGTATTGTTGTTTCTAAAGGATGACTTCCCGTAAACATAATTAGAGGAATCCCCTGTGGATTATAAATCTTCTATGCTCAAAACGGCATTGGAAGAAGTCACCTACAACCTGATGTATGCTAATTGCAAATGTGACTAACACCCTCCCAGCGGAAGAACTGAGAGGCCTCCTGCAGGTGAGAGGGGTCTATGGGATTTCTGGAGGGGGCCCTCTTGGGGACTCCCAAAGGTCGTAAATCTATTGACAAGTGTGTTATCAATCTATCAACAAATGTTTGGACCGGTGACTGGATTTGAGGCACCACAAAGGGGGTGCCTCGGGGACCTGTCAATTCCCTAAAGTCCTAAAGTTTCCAGGATTTCCGGTGATATCATCACTTCCTGAAGGAGGTCCTCTTCGAGACTTGTTAAAGCCAAAAGGTCATAAACCTATTGACAAGTGAGTTATCAATCTATCAACAGGTGTTTGGACAGGGGACCAGGTGTGAGGGACCACTGAGTGGGTCCCTTGGAGACCTGTCTGTTCCCCAAGGTCGAAAAACATTTCCCTGGGATTTCCGGTGTGGATTTCCAGTGAGGATTTCCAATGAGGTCATAATTTCCCTGGAATTTCTGCCACAATTTCCGATACGATTCCCGGCCCAGTTTCCAGTTACGTCACTTCCGAGGACATCAACACTTCCGGCATAAAGTCATAAATCATCATCTGTCAAATTCATTTACTAAATACTATAACTCGCTCTCGCCATTCCTCCTCCCCTTTTCAGACAGCCTTTAGCTCTCACTATTCGCTTCCATCTTGTCGAGTTATGCCTTGTTGTTCGTGAGTATGTTTGTTATTAGATCCCAGTTTCTGTTCACTCGTCACTTGTCGGATGTCCTTGTCGTGTCCTGTGTTACGTCATGTTGCCAGTCGTCTGTTGTGGTGAATTTTTCCTTTGTGTTGATTGTTACTTTGCATCTTAGTTTGTGGACTTTGTTGATTTTGTATTTTTGATTGCGATACTTTATACCATTGTTTTGGCTTTGTGTAAATACTTATTTTCACATTTCCCCGGGTCACCTGCCTTGCCTCTCCTGCTCCCCTGCCCTTGGGTGCTACTTTGCCTCCACACACCATAATTACCATTGAGGACACCGAGGTCATCCCCTCAGTATTTTTTCCTTATTGGAAAAAAAAAGTGGTTTCTACAGAGAGAAGTTATTTGTCGGCAGTTATCACCTCCTGTCTAATCATCATCGTGGGTTACAGAGTGAATTAGTGTGTATCAATTATACTATCTTTGGTCATTGGCACTGATTGGATACGACAACGGCAAGGGGGAAACCATTGCGCGCACTGGCATATAGACTCTTGGAGAGAAAGTCCACCAAAATTTCCAGCCAAATAACTTCTATTCTATAAATTCACTGGCTCTTCTCCAGCCAGACTGCTACAGTCCCACTATGGACAAGATAATACATAAGTATTTCACTTTTGCATTAATTCCCACACTGGACATGGATTTAAATACGAAGCATGCTAACAAGCCAATGTCAGTGATACAAAGCAACATTTATTACATGTAATACATGGGACACCTTTTATTTATTTCCTCACTAGTGATATAACTCTCCTCCTGGAAGCTGTCACCTTATCGTGGTGGAGGGGTTTGTGTGTCCCAATAATCCTAGGAGCTAAGTTGTCTAAGGCTTGACCCCCTGGTAGGGTCACCCATGGCAAACAGGTCCTAGGTGAGGGACCAGACAAAGCACGGCTAAAAGACCCCTATGATGAAAAATATGAATGGATCTAGGTTTCCCTTGCCCGGACGCGGGTTACCAGGGTAGTAGCTTTACCAGGGAAGCCCAGACTTCCCTCTCTCCAGTTCTTTTCTCCAGCTCTTCCGAGGGGATCCCGAGTCATTGCCAGGCAAGCCGAGAGACGTAGTCTCTCCATCGTGTCCTCTGTCATCCCCGGGGTCTCCTCCCGGTGGGACATGACCGGAACACCTCACCAGGGAGGCGTCCAGGAGGCATCCTAAACAGATGCCCGAGCCACCTCATCTGGCTCGTATCAATGCGGAGGAGAAGTGGCTCTACTCTGAGCCTCTCCCGGGTGACCGAGCTTCTCATCCTATCTCTGAGGGGGAGCCCGGACACCCTGCGGGGGAAAGTCATTTCAGCCACTTGTATCCGGGATCGATTTCTTTCGGTCACGACTCAATTGAACTACTGAACTCAATTAAGCTTTTGACACTAATATAATTTATTGAGATGTACCAGTATGGCAGCTTGTGTAATGTGTTTGTCAACTTTAGAGAATGGCATAAAGCGACATTTTCATGGAGCTACTTGACGGGGTCTATATTGCTGTGTCAAAGTGTCACACATTGCGGCAAATTCTGAACGTCTTTCTGAAGTGGTCACATGGTACAGCCGGGCAGCGAAGCTTCGGACGTCATCACTTCCGGCCTCTCCTCAAAATAAAGCAAGCCTCGATACGTGCCTCACGGACACGCCCGCTTCATTACTCGACACAAGCCTCGAAGACTCGGCACAACCCATAACATTACGACTAAGCAGCGTCGGTCCTGGCCAGTACTTGGATGGGAGACCACCTAGGAATACCATGTGCTGGGGTTGGGCAGTAGGCATCAACTGCTCCCATAAAAAACAAATAAAAACAAAAACAAAACCTATGGATTACTGAAACCGCAATTGTGGCCTAATGCGCCTCATGGGACTGAGAGCTCTGTGATCACTTGTCATATTTTGCCGTCGTAAAACCAGTAGGTTGCCCATAAAGCTATAGCCAGAGAAAGCTACAAAGTCTTTGTTTCTCAGTGCTTTGATCAAAATAGCAAGTCTTTTCAAGTCAATCAGTTGAAGTCCAAGTGAAGTGACATGTCATTGCTCTTCTAGCTGAGTTGCAAGACTTTTAACATAATTGTCGAATCTTAAGTCATCAATTTCATGAGTTGAGTCTGACTCGAATCCAAGTCATTTGACTCAAGTCTACACCTTTGCTTATATCCATTACTGCAGTTTGTGGCTGTTTATTGGGCTCTTGCAACAAACCATACTTTCAGATGTAGATTTGATGAAGATGTGTTTACAGGAATGGACTATGATGTTAACAAGCCTAAAGGAGTGTAGTGTAGCATTGTAGTGTAGTCGCGGTCAACAGAAATATCAGCACCTTCCCTCCACTCTCCCTGTACCAAGCAACAAACACAAAGACGGTAATAGTAGTAGGCAATCATTCAGCCCCAGTGACACACCCAAACACACAGTTCCGCCCACACACAAACACACTCTCACCACACCAGTTAGCCCCAGTGATAGTAGAGGAAACCCATCGCTGCCTCTACATTCTGGCCCCTAATTATTATAACATTATAATTACCAAACAATAATAGCAGCATGGAATAATTCAATGTACAATACATGCAAACAGATGAACAATTCCATATACTTTATTTTCTCCTAGCTCCTTTTTTTTCAGTAGTTTATTTCCAATGAATGAGTGGGTTCTTCGAGTGTCTTACTGTCTCTCGGCCAGAGGTTCCAGAACTTTCAGAGCCTAGACAGAAGGCAGTCTGTTTCAGTATAATGTTTGACATCAACTCATGTCAAAACAAGTTCCGTCAACAAGTAATCCATCAGGTGTCCTCAGCTTCCTGAAGCAGATAGATCTTTGTGTCAGGTCTGTCCAGACAGGTTGTCGTGGTCTTGCTCTTGATGAATTTGTCCTCTTTTATCTTGAACAGTTTTGACAACCCTCCCCATGATCCAAGAGTCTTCCACAACGAGCACAATGTCTCCAGGAATGAAATTGCGTTTTTGGCACTCCTGAAGCTTTGATAGGTATTTATACATCTTGTCTGAACAGATTGGACATGTACTGTATTTGTTTTCATATAAGTACAGCATAGGAGTCCTGATTTTGGGAAACGCCAGGGGGAAAAGATGGCCGACCTTTGAGGACGAGAAGATGGTTGGGAGTCAGAGCCTCTAGGCCATAGGTGTCAAACTCAAGGCCAGATGGGGCCCGCGAAAGCAAATCATGGTAGTCAACTTCTGTGATTTTTGCGAAAATCCATCCATTTTCAACACCGCTTATCCTGGTTAGGGTCGCGAGACGCTGGAGCCTATCCCAGCTGACTTCGGCGAAAGGCGGACTACACCCTGAACTGGTCGCCAGTCAGTTGCAGGGCACATATAGACACGGACAACCATTCACACTCACATTCACACCATCACTGAGTGGGAACTGAACCCACGCTGCCTGCACCAAAGTCAGGCGAGTGTACCACTACACCATCAGCGACTTCTTTTGCGAAAATCTGTACCCAAATTCCAAATTGTCGTAATAACAAACAATAATGTCTAGATATTGTATTTTTCTGTTACCAAACCCTTCTTCTACAGTAACTTAAACAATACTTGAACAAACTATTATAATTGTCTTCTGATTTCAAAACTAGTTATCCCTCAATTTGTTGTGTAATGGTAATAATATGATTTGGTGATTAAACATTTATATGGTTTCACTGTTCTAATGGCCCTCTGAGGGAAATCATAACTACAATGCGGCCCGAGACAAAAATGAGTTTGACACCCCTGCTCTAGGCCACAAGGTTCTGTCGATGCTTTTTTGTTATTGGTCTACTATTGAGAATAGCTTTGATTTCGGACCGCACAGTGTGTAGACCGTCATCATCCAGAGTTTGTACTCTTAAATTAGAGTTGAGGACTTTCCTGATTGAACAAATTAATCTTCCCAGGCTTCCCCATGATGGGAACCACCTAGAGGATTAAACTTCCATTTAATTCCTTTCTGTAGGAGTTCATCATGGATCTGAAACTGATTCCACTGTTCCAAAGATCTCTTCATCTCTTGCTCAGCGCCAGCAAATCTGGTTCTGTTGTCTGAGCAGAGCTCTTTGATTTGGCCTCTTCTTGCTATAAAGCGACATTAGACGTTAATAAAGGAATCTGTTTCCAATGATGCAGCTATTTCGATATGCACAGCTATTAGAGCTAAGCAGGGGAATATCACTCCATTTCACTATAGATCTTCCCCCTTTTCACTTCAAATAGACCAAAACAATCAACTCCCACCAAGGTGAATGGTGGTTCATCTGGAAAAATCCTGTTGAGTGGAATGTCTGCAATCTGTTGGCTGGCTGGCTCTGCCAAATCCCTTCAGCAGACAATACACTTGGCCAAGATCTTTCTTATAGCCACACTGGACCCAGTAATCTAATATTTCTGGTTTTGCCAGCATGTGGGTTCTTCCGCTGTGGCCGACTTCTTTGTGTATTTGTCTAAGAATGAGATCAGAGTTATGTAGATCTTTGGTCAATATGAAGGGATGCTTTGATTCTTCAGGCATTGCTGCCCGACTAAGCTTTCCATCAACTCTCAATATGCCATTATCAAGCCCTGGATTGAGTTTGTAGATGTGGCTCATCTGTTTCACATTGTGATTCCTTAGGAGCCTAGGAAACTCCTCTGGGAACCTTTTTCTTTGGCACAATCCAATTAACCCCTCCTTGAGCAGTCACCTTGTCGTGGTGGAGGGGTTTGTGTGTCCCAGTGATCCTAGGAGCTAAGTTGTCTGGGGCTTTATGCCCCTGGCAGGGTCACCCATGACAAACAGGTCCTATGTGAGGGACCAGACAAAGCACGGCTCAAAGACCCCTAATGATGACGACAAACAATGGACTTCGTTTTCCCTTGCCCAGACGGGGGATTTCCCGGGGCCCCCCACTGGAGCCAGGCCTGGTGGTGGGGCTCGAAGGCGAGCACCTGGTGGCCGGGCCTGCACCCATGGGGCCCGGCCGGGCACAGCCCGAAAGGGTAACGTGGGTCCCCCTTCCCATGGGCTCACCACCTGTGGGAGGGGCCATAGGGGTCGGGTGCAGTGTGAGCTGGGCGGTGGCCGAAGGCGGGGACCTTGGCGATCCGATCCCCGGCTACAGAAGCTGGCTCTAGGGACGTGGAATGTCACCTCTCTGGCAGGGAAGGAGCCCGAGCTGGTGTGTGAGGTCGAGAAGTTCCGACGAGATATAGTCGGACTCGCCTCCACACACAGCTTGGGCTCTGGTACCAGTCCTCTCGAGAGGGGTTGGACTCTCTTCCACTCTGGAGTTGCCCATGGTGAGAGGCGCCGAGCAGGTGTGGGTATACTTATTGCCCCCCGGCTCGGCGCCTGTACGTTGGGGTTCACCCCGGTGGACGAGAGGGTAGCCTCCCTCCGCCTTCGGGTGGGGGGACGGGTCCTGACTGTTGTTTGTGCCTATGCACCAAACAACAGTTCAGAGTACCCACCCTTTTTGGAGTCCTTGGAGGGGGTGCTGGAGAGCGCTCCCGCTGGGGATTCCATTGTTCTGTTGGGGGACTTCAATGCTCACGTGGGCAATGACAGTGAGACCTGGAAGGGCGTGATTGGGAGGAACGGCCCCCCCGGTCAGAACCCGAGCGGTGTTCTGTTATTGGACTTCTGTGCTCGTCATGGATTGTCCATAACGAACACCATGTTCAAGCATAAGGGTGTCCACACGTGCACTTGGCACCAGGACACCCTAGGTCGCAGTTCGATGATTGACTTTGTGGTCGTGTCATCGGACTTGCGGCCACGTCTTGGACACTCGGGTGAAGAGAGGGGCGGAGCTGTCAACTGATCACCACCTGGTGGTGAGTTGGCTCCGATGGTGGGGGAAGATGCCGGTCCGACGTGGCAGGCCCAAACGTATTGTGAGGGTCTGCTGGGAACGTCTGGCAGAATCCCCTGTCAGAAGGAGTTTCAACTCACACCTCCGACAGAACTTTGCTCATGTTCCGGGGGAGGCTGGGGACATCAAGTCCGAGTGGACCATGTTCCATGCCTCCATTGCTGAGGCGGCCGACCGGAGCTGTGGCCGTAAGGTGGTCGGTGCCTGTCGTGGCGGCAATCCCCGAACCCGTTGGTGGACACGAACGGTGAGGGATGCCGTCAAGCTGAAGAAGGAGTCCTATTGGGCCTTTTTGGCCTGTGGGACTCCTGAGGCAGCTGATGGGTACCGGCTAGCCAAGCGGAGTGCAGCTCTGGTGGTCGCTGAAGCAAAAATTCGGGTATGGGAGGAGTTCGGTGAGGCCATGGAGAAAGACTTCCGGACGGCTTCGAGGAAATTCTGGTCCAACATCCGACGTCTCAGGAGAGGAAAGCAGTGCACCACCAACACTGTGTATAGTGGGGATGGGGCGCTGCTGACCTCGACTCGGGACGTTGTGAGTCAGTGGGGAGAATACTTCGAAGACCTCCTCAATTCCACCGACACGCCTTCCCATGAGGAAGCAGAGTGTGGGTTCTCTGAGGCGGGCTCTCCTATCTCTGGGTTTGAGGTCACCGAGGTAGTTAAAAAGCTCCTCGGTGGCAGGGCCCCGGGGGTGGATGAGATTCGCCCGGAGTTCCTAAAGGCTCTGGATGTTGTGGGGCTGTCCTGGTTGACACGCCTCTGCAACATCGCGTGGACATCGGGGACAGTGCCTCTGGATTGGCAGACTGGGGTGGTGGTCCCCCTTTTTACCACCACCCTTTTTAAGAAGGGGGACCACCTTTTTAAGAAGGGGGACCGGAGGGTGTGTTCCAACTACAGGGGGATCACACTGCTCAGCCTCCCTGGTAAGGTCTATTCAGGGGTGCTGGAGAGGAGGGTCCGTCGGGAAGTTGAATCTCAGATTCAGGAGGAGCAGTGTGGTTTTTGTCCTGGCCGTGGAACAGTGGACCAGCTCTACACCCTCGGCAGGGTCCTCGAGGGTGCATGGGAGTTCGCCCAACCAGTCTACATGTGTTTTGTGGACTTGGAGAAGGCGTTCGACCGTGTCCCTCGGGGAGTCCTGTGGAGGGTGCTTCAGGAGTATGGGGTACCGAACCCCCTGATACGGGCTGTTCGGTCCCTGTACGACCGGAGTCAGAGTTTGGTCCGTATATCGTAATAAGTCGGACTCGTTCCCGGTGAGGGTTGGACTCCGCCAAGGCTGCCCTTTGTCGCCGATTCTGTTCATAACTTTTATGGACAGAATTTCTAGGCGCAGCCAAGGCGTAGAGGGGGTCCGGTTTGGTGGCCTCAGTATTGCATCTCTGCTTTTTGCTGATGATGTGGTTTTGTTGGCTTCATCAAACCGTGAGCTCCAACTCTCACTGGAGCGGTTCGCAGCCGAGTGTGAAACGGCTGGGATGAGAATCAGCACCTCCAAATCTGAGACCATGGTCCTCAGTCGGAAAAGGGTGGCATGCCCTCTCCAGGTCGGGGATGAGATCCTGCCCCAAGTGGAGGAGTTCAAGTATCTTGGGGTCTTGTTCACGAGTGAAGGAAGAATGGATCGACAGACGGATCGGTGCAGCGTCTGCAGTGATGCGGACTTTGTATCGGTCCGTTGTGGTAAAGAAGGAGCTAAGCCGAAAGGCGAAGCTCTCAATTTACTGGTCGATCTTCGTTCCTACCCTCACCTATGGTCATGAGCTGTGGGTCGTGACCGAAAGAACGAGATCCCGGATACAAGCGGCCGAAATGAGTTTCCTCCGCAGGGTGTCCGGGCTCTCCCTTAGAGATAGGGTGAGAAGCTCGGTCATCCGGGAGGATCTCAGAGTAGAGCCGCTGCTCCTCCGCATTGAGAGGAGCCAGATGAGGTGGCTGGGGCATCTGATTCGGATGCCTCCCGGACGCCTCCCTGGTGAGGTGTTCCGGGCACGTCCCACTGGGAGGAGACCCCGGGGACGACCCAGGACACGCTGGAGAGACTACGTCCTTCGGCTGGCCTGGGAACGCCTCGGGATCCCTCCGGAAGAGCTGGATGAAGTGCCTGGGGAGAGGGAAGTCTGGGCGTCCCTGCTAAAGCTACTGCCCCCGCGACCCGACCCGGATAAGTGGTAGAAAATGGATGGATGGATGGACAATCCAATTATTTCCACCTCCGCCTCTCTTACTTCCTCCACAGTGAGAGAACCACTGAATGAATCTTTAATACTCTGCAGCTCTTTTTAAGAATATTATTCTGTTTTCTTGAGTGTGACAGCAGTACCTTGACCTCCTTCCTCCTCTTCCATAAATTTAGGACTTTTTTAATCTTAAAGACCCAAACCATGACTCTTGTAACTGATATCGACTCTTCGGCTACAGCGGGTGGCCTGCCCTGTTTGTGTTTTATTCTATCAATTCAGCGAACCCCCAACATTCATGGTAATAAGCCAACAAGCTGACAGGATGTCTGTTTTAACGCCCATGGACACTCCACGCAGATAAGGCTTGTTTTTCCTCTCTCTCAAGACCGAAGAATGAAGACTTCACAGTGGGGACAGACCAGAATTTACCCAAGGAGGTCTGCGTTCCCTCCTCGTGACCCACAGCTCAGGAAACGGAATTGATTACTGTTCAACAAAGAACAATTCCCCTTTCGATCTGCATTCAAAAGGCTCTCTCAGCAGATTGATAAGAACCAGACCACCCTCAGGACGAGTGGTCACACCTCATTAATGGAACACGGACATCCTCCAGTGGTGACCGAAAACACTGCAAGATGAACTCCTTGTGACTCTATATCATAAACAGACCCTTTCCATAAGAAAATTAATATCATGTAAAAGGTTATTTATTTCCATAATTCCATTCAAAAAGTTAAACTTTCATAGATGATAGATTCAGGGCCCACAATTTAAACAATTTCAAGTATTTATTTGTTTGTTTTTACACAATTTGGTCTTCCAGCTCATAAAACCCATGAAATCAGGAATTAAAAAAAAAAAAAATACTGTAAAGTAACCACCATTTACATTTACAAGAAAAAAAAGAAATTAGAGTCACATGAAATCAATCAAAATATTGTGCCTTCAAAACAATATGTTAATCTTCAATACTAGGTTGGGAATCCCTTTGCTTTAATGACTACCTCGGTGCACTGTGGCATTGAAGCAATCAGCCTGTGGCATTGCCTGGGAGTTATGGAAGGCCAGATTTCCTTGATATTTCCTGTCAGTTCTTCTTTGTTTTTGGGGCTGGTGCCCTTCATTTTCCTCTTGATAATAATCCATAGATTCTCAATGGGGTTTAGATCCAGCGAGTTGGCTTGCCAGTCAAGCACTGTGATGGAATGGGCATCAAACCAGGTTTTGGTGTTTCTGGGGGTATGGCTGGCAGATGCTGGAAGATGAAATCTGTATCTCCTTACAGATCCTCACCAAAGGAATCATGAACTCCTCTAAAACATTCTGGTAGACTGTTGTGGTGACCTTGGATGTAAGAAAACAGAGTTTACCAACACCTGCCCTGGACATTTCACCCCAAATCATGACTGACTGTGGATTTTTCACACTGGACCTCAAGCAGCTTGGGTTCTGTTCTTCACCCGTTCTGTTCTTCACCCGTCAAACCCTTGGACCTTGATTCCCGAATGAAAGGCACACTTTACCTTCATTGGAAAAGAGGACATTGTACCACGGCCAACAGTCCAGTCCTTCTTCTCCTTGGCCCAGTTGAGACGCTTCCTACGTTGGCTCAGGCTCAGAAGTGGCTTGACCCGAGTAACCCAACAGTTGAAACCCATCTCCCGGATGCATCTGAATGTGGTGTTTTTGAAGCTGTGACTCCTGCTTCATTCCACTCTTTCTGGATATCTGCTAGATTCTTGAATCTTCTCTGTTTTATAATCCGCTGAAGCTCACTTTCATTTATTTTGTTGGTGCTTCTTCTCCTGCCACATTTCGTCCTTCCACTGGACTTTCCATTGATATGCTTGGACACAGCACTCTGTGAAAAGCCAGCCTTCTTGGCTATGAACCTTTTTGGCTTACCCATCCTATGGAGGGTATCAATGATGGACCTCTGGCCAGTTGTCAAGTCGACAGTCTTTCCCATATTGAACCCAACTGAGACAATTAAACCAAACTGAAGCAATTTAATGACAGCTGGGGAAACCTGTGCAGGTGCTTTGAGTTTAGTAGATGATTAGTGTGTGGCACTCAGTTTAAAACCTTTATGGCCTGCAAAATTTGGGCTGATGTCTTCACAGTATTCTATTTTTTTTTTTTTATTCCTGATTTTGTGGGTTTTATGAGCTGGAAGTCCAAATTATGTAAGAATAAACAAATACTTGAAATTGTTTAAATTGTGGACCCTGAATCTGTAATCTATGAAAGTTTAACTTTTTGAATGGAATTGTGGAAATAAATAAACCTTTCCATGATATTCTATTTTTTTGGAAAGGGTCTGTATATATCGAGAATAAACAATAAAATTAAGGAAATCCTGCGCCTGAACAAATGTATACATGCCTTTATGACTACCCCGACTGTACACCTTGATTTCTGTGTCATTAATATGTTGATTATGTAAGTTTTGTGATTAGTCTACTCATTAGAACTGTGCCACAGGGTTACCAGCATAAAATATATGAAATAATGAGACACAAAACAGATTAAACAGTGTTGTATTGACAGTAATATTTGATCTGCCAGAACCCAGACAGAAACAAGTTAATTGTTATATTTAATCTCTGCTTGAGACAGTGTCAAAGTTGGGAACCGGTTTGCATAAAAAGTGGAGTCTGCCCACGATTAGGATGTGACCACATATTTAAGAAACTTAGAGAAGAAATCCGAGAGGGGAGCGTGATCTATCTCCCGTGATTCACAGGTATAAAGGCAGACCCTTTCCTGTCTTCTCTCTCTCATTTCCTGGCTCTGCTCCTATTCTTGCCTCCCTGACCCCTCTCGGCTACGGCCGTCCCTCCGTTTTGCCTCCATGTGGACCTCCCCGGACCGAGAGAAAGGCTCTTTCCGGCCTTAAGCATGCATTGCGGCCTTTGCTTTACCAGCCTTCTGACTTTATACTACCACTTGCTTGCTGCTGCTGCTACTGAGAGAAATCTCTGGCTTTCCCGCAAGTTACACTCTCAACCAAGTGTAAAAGCGTGGCCCGCCAGCAAGCCCAACAGCAGGAAAGTTACGAGCCCAACTCCCCGCATCATGTGACTGTCAATTTTAATTAATTTATTTTTTTCCATTTTATTCCTCTTCTGCACCTTGTTCCCGACTTTTCGAACTGCCTGGTTCCTGCCTGAGACAATCGAGAAAGAACGCCTCAGAGTCGGTAACCACGTGATACACTAATAGTGAGCAAACAATGTAATAACTAACAAAATAAGTACAAATTGGTGCAAAGTAGCTGGGATTGATTTAATAATGTCCTAACTTTATTCTCTCTCAACACGCATCAGTTCATTCACGCTCATCTTGTGAGTTCAGCCATTCATTCTATATTTTCCTGTGTTATGTAGTATTGTCTTTTATTCCGTAGTTAACTCCCTTTGCATTTGTCCCCATTTTCCCTGTAGTTTCACAATAAATATTCCACATATCAAGCACTCTTCTTTGTACTGTGTGTGTTTCAGTCAAAGATATTGACCTCTGCAATCGAGAACTAATTTTACATAACTGTGGCAACCCTTTTAGAAAGAGACTTATGGAGGAGGTTTTTCGTCGTTTTGCCCTTCTGTTGTAGCTAATCAACGATGTGGTGCCCCATTTTGATGCTAACTAAACATACTTAGTCACCACATCATCCCGTTTCAATTGAAACTAATCCTGGGGAACGAAGGAGCACGCAAATATTATCCTCTGACCCCTTAACACATTAGTTATGTTTTTTTTTTTTAAACATCAATATATTGCATTCTTTTCAAACGAGTCCATGATGTGGCACGGTCAATCAATTGGGACACTGAGTCAACTTCTTTGGCTGAAACAGCATTAACCAAAATTCTCATTTTGAACTCAGGATCATCTTGCTCGGATAGTTCTTCTGAGCTTTCTGGGTGTGTTGGCCATTGCTTCTCTGTTAGCATAAATTATGGGCCACAGATATATTATTCATCCCTGAGGAACAACTTCACTCCAAGTCCCCTGGAAGCAATAACTGCTGGATTTGACAAGGTACTGTACTTACATACCTCCACTTAGCTGCATTAGATGCTTTACGGATCTCTGGGATATTATTGGCCACAAATTGGCCACTCATGCCAGAGTAGCATCTGCACCACTTGCACACTGATTGCAGAGTATCTGCAACATTTGCACTTTCAGCATTGTCCTAGATTATCGCACTACTGGTCACTTTAAACTGCATACATCCCTTGAAGTCTCGGTGCCCTTTGCACAATGGTATATATTGCTATATTAGTCATTCAAAATGCTCCAATTACTCTGCATCTTTCTGCACAATTGTAAAAAAAAAAAAAAAAAATACAAATTTGTACCAGCAATACCAGATTACTAGCAACGTTTTATTGCTCAGTGATTGTTTTTCTCAATGTCTTTATGTCTCAAAAGTAATCTGAGTCAAACCAATTCATCTGCAGCTTGTTTCTCTACACTCTGTCCATATGTGCTGCTACTACTGCTACTGTTAGCTCCAGTCTGAGATTTTAATCCCATGAACAGGATGCTGCACAAATCTCCATCAGTGTTACGTAACAGTAGGTAGGTAGCTGTTCCGTAACCAACCTTACTTGCATCTGCAAAATGATATAATTGGGCAGAAGCCACGTTGCCAAAGTCCACAGGTCCAAAGGCTGCTGATCTTGAAATCCTCAAGCAGGTGGAGCTCCTGTTTCCTATTTGTCCACTCCAGTGGAATGGGTGTGGGTACAAAATAATCCCAGTTTAGGTCTTTCCTCCACAAATCCCGTAAAATTTATTTGGCTTTCAGCACCACTGGCACAAGCACTCCGATCGTAAATGACATCGACCACAGACAAGCTCCCTCTACTTGTCAAAGGTCGATCTCGGATTGAAATTTTGAATTTAAATGCATTTGACTGTATACACCATTGCACACCAAATTATCTCTCAACAGGGAGGGTGTCATGGTCCAGATGAATCTCCTTTACATCCATAGCCCTGTCCTCTTCAGGAATTGCGGCAAACACATTTCTACTGTTACTTATCAACTTGTTTAGCTGAAAGCCACCTCTGACAAAAATGACTCGAAGGTCATGACAAAGAGCAATAGCATCTGACTCAGAGGGCACTGAGGCAAGACAGCCATCCACAGAGAAGCTGTACATAATGGTATCCACCACCTGCTGACTGTAATAATTGCTGTTTGACATTGCTGCAGATGACATTTCAACAGAGCAAAGTTTGCACAACTCAGTGATGAAGTTGCCCCGAAGAGATGGACACATATCCTCCATGGGTTGAGATAAATCCCCACTGGCCACCAGAAATTTTATCAGGTTACGGTCTTCAGCTGGTACACGCACCTGGTGATACATGGCCTCAATATCTGCCATCAAAATGATGGGCTCCTTCCTGAATCTGGTTATAACTCTGATTAATGACCTGGTAAGATCAGGTCCTTGCAGCAGATGTGTGTTCAGTGACATACCTTGAAATGATGCAGAACAATCAATCACCACTCTGATCTTTTTTTGGATGGGATACACCATGGAGTGGAATGTACCATGTTTTGCCACGGCTGCATGTCAACTCATCAGCAGGCACACCTTTTCAGCATAACCACAGGAAATTATGTTGTGCATAATGGCGGTGTATACTACATGAAATACAGCATCTTTCTAAAACCTTCTTCTTAGACTCATTGCACGTTGCTCTACGAGCTTGCGGTTATCAGGCATGCAAAACATTTCCTTTCTTTTGGAGCAATCCAATGGTGTAGTGACCATCCATCAGTTTAACAGTGCTTTTCACAATTTCTATGAACTGGCAGTTTCCCTTTATGGACTTGATTACTCTTCATGGCTGCATTCAGGGAAGTCTAGTTGAAACTGCTGCTTCAACAGTTTCTGATTGCACCATATAGATGCAGTTAACAGTGTTGGATGGTGGATTGCTCCAAGACTGTTTCACCAGACATTGGCCCGTTAACAGTGCATCCCAACAATGTCTGAACTGGTCCACCATCTTCACTTGGAATCACTTTTAGTCGTTCCAGGGCTCTAGTAGCATTCAACCTGATGAAAAGCTCAATGTCTGCATCAATGTAAGGTAGATGTACCCCTCGGAAATATGGCCATCTTGCGAGATCCTGCTCACGTGGTATGTTGCTCCTGCACACAGGCATTTTCTTCTGTGCAAAGACATCTGGCAAGTTACAGTAGAGGTCACTTTCCAAGCCAGCTACCTCCAGATCCAATATAATGCAACTTCCCACAATTGTTTTCTGAGAATTTTAGTTCCTCTGCCTGAAACATTCATTTTATTCATCAGGCTTGATGTACAAAAGGAACTAGAACTGCCCGAGTCAAAAAACGTATAGGTTTCCACAATTTCTTAACCCTTTTTAGACTTGACCTTGACAGGCAAAATGGAAAGCTTACAGTCATCGTCACTGGCCCGAGTGAGACCACTACTTTGCATCAGAGAGCTGCCCAATTCAATTTTTGTATCTGCTACACCTATTTGATCTTGGTCCCTGTTTTTTGCGTAAATATGAAGCATGCTAGGATGACTAGCTCTACGTTTTACATGACAGTCGCCTGCGGCTGTCCTTACTAATGTGCCCTATGAACAAACAGCCAAAGCAAAGTCCATGCTCTTTCAGAAAAGTGATCTTCTCTTTATGTGCCCTCTTTTCCAGTAGAGAACACAACTCCAATACATGTCCACCCTTGCACTATAGGCATACTGGTCTGTGTACTTTGTCCAATGGGACTCTTTCTTTCACATGCAAAATTACTTCCTTGATTTTGTATGCGACGCTGATAGTTATCGTTGCTGCCGTGTTTAGTTTGCATTATCCTTGCTTTGTCCATTAATTGCATGTCTTGAGATTGATCTCTTAGTTCTGGAGAGCCAGCATTTCACATCCTCAATGAATCCTATGTTGTATTTATTGATGCTTGCAAACCACACTCTTTGTCGATCCTTTTCCACCTCAGGTACCACTTCCATCAGTGACCCATGCAGGGAAATTGCCTCATCATGCAATAGCATCAAAATCTCCAATGGAGTTTGCATCTGTGAAACATTATCATCATTCTCCATGAGCTCCTTTAAAGCAATGATGACACCTTTCATTTTATTCACTTTTGCTTGGCATTCCTTTTGATGTTTTTCCATTTTACACACAAAGGCCTTTTCAGTGAGAATGATTTTCCTTTTGACAATTTCATTGGTATCAAATTAATTTGCATTAGAACCAGACTTGGATCAATTCACATGTGACCCGGCCTTTGAACCACTCATATTGACATCCAGAAAAGTATGCACAATGACAATTCAGCAAGGAAATGTCACAATCCACATCCTCATATGCATCATCAATCCACAGTCAACTTTGTTTTGGCACAAATCTGATTACACACATGGGCAATCCAATATTGTCTCCCAGTCCACACTTTAATTCAGACTTGAGCATCAGTAGTAAATCCAACTTCACTCCTTTAATTGTGCACAAACAAGCAATCCACTTTTTCCACAGGATAATTAAATTTTGAGCAATATGACAAGAATGACATTAAACAGCAGCCACAGCATCCATGTGCATCCAATATGCAGGAATAACCAGCATCAACTGTGTCCAGGCATGTATAGACATCACAGTATGAATAAACTGAGTTCAAGATACCAGGGCTTGTGCTGCGCTCCATCACTTCTTTCAAATTTACTCACAGTCAACATCCAACATGGCTGAGTGGTCCATTGTTTTTCATGCACAAATCCAGCGAAGCATCAGAAGTGTTCAATATGTAGTACCCATTGACAATGTTCTGCGACTATCAAAACTAAATTACTCACTGAGAGGGGAATACAGGGATCTGACACGGTATAGCCAGGATGGAGACTTGTATCCATTACTGCAGTTTGAGGGTGTTTAACATAATTTCAGATGTACATTTGATGAAGATGGTCAACCCCAATTCCAATGAAGTTAGGACGATGTGTTGAAAATAAATAAAAACAGAATACAATGAATTGCAAATCATGTTTAACCTATATTTAATTGAATACACTACAAAGACAAGATATTTAATGTACAAACAATCAAAGTGGGGGGAACAGCCGCGCAAGTGTTTACTTTACTGACTTCGAAACACAGCAGCTCTGTCATGCGGCGTAGTCTTAAATTATGACTGCCCAAGCATGCCCACTTCTAACTTGAGAAAACACCTTGCGGTAAGTTGTAAATGATTCTCTCTCTCTCTAGTTACTCTTTACTACGAGTTACTCTTTACTTGAGTAGTTTTTGGACTGAGTACTTTCTTACTCTTACTCAAATAAATATTTGGAGGACTACTTTTTACTTTTACTTGAATCATATTATTCTAAAGTAACAGTACTCTTACTTGAGTACAATATTCGGCTACTCTACCCACCTCTGACCGCCACACAGGAGTCCGTTGAAAGCACAAGCCACGATGACCCTAGCCCTCAAAAGTTGGATATCGACAAACAGGAAAGACCTAGTGATGTAATGGTAAGTTATGTTCAGAATCATCTTTATTTGCCAAGTATGTCCAAAAAACACACAAGGAATTTGTCTCCGGCAGTTGGAGGCGCTCTAGTATGACAACAGACAGTCATATGTTTGAAAGTTTGTGATGCTTTTTTGTGATGAAAATGCTTATTTGGCGAACATTTGTTTGCTTACTAATGGCAAGAAGTGTCGAGTATAACCTGGAGCTGAACACGCTCAAGACTGTAGAGATGATCGTGGACTTCAGGAGGCATCCTTCGCCACAACTGCCCCTCACGATGTCCACTGCTCTGTGTCAACCGTCGAGACCTTCAAATTCCTGGGAATTACAGTCTCCCAGGACCTGAAGTGGGAGATCAACGTCAACTCCATCCTCAAAAAGGCCCAGCGGAGGATGTACTTCCTGCGGCTTCTGAGGAAGCAGGGCCTGCCACGGAAGCCGTTGAGGCAGTTCTACACAGCAGTCATCGAATCAGTCCTGTGTACATCCATCACAGACTGGTTTGGTGCTGCTACAAAAAAGGACAAACTCCAATTGCAATAGACAATCAAAACTGCTGAAGAAAATTGTCAGTTCCCCCCTAGCCCCCCTTGAGGACTTGCACGCTGCCAGAACTAAGACAGGAGCATGCAAAATTCTCTTGGACTCTCCGCATCCTGGTCACCACCTCTTTCAACTCCTTCCCTCAGGTAGGGAAGGAGTTGATCAGTGCAAACTAAAACAAGCAGACATTCCAACAGTTTCTTCCATCTTGCCATTAACTTCCTAAAGAGTTAACTTACAATTACATTGTAACATGCTGCCAATTTTGTTGTGAGATTGTTGTCACATCTTGTCGGGCCAATTATACATTATTCGTACACTCACTATAGTAGTCTCGCCACCCTGCACTACTTGCATATCTGTTGTTGACCAATACTAGCCTCTCATGTGCTTGAGAATTATCTGCACCATTTCCACAATTGACAATTTTCCAGATTATCGCACGACTAGTCACTTTAAACTGCATAAAATGCTTGAAGTCTCTGTGCCATTTGCACAATGGTCACTGCACCAGACTATTGTTCTATTAGTAATTTCATACTGCTTTAAATGGCTAGCGGACTCAGCATCATTTTGCACAATTGTCAATTTAAAAAAAATAAAATTGAATTAAAAAATTATTCTGTATGTGCCCGTTTTAGTCAATCCTTTTGCACAAGATGTCATGTCAGTAAAACTTCTATAACGTGTATATCCATATTTTGTTGTATCTCAATCATAGGCCAGCATGCATGTTCCAGAGGGTACCACTAGTGTTACGCTGGCTCCCTGTATTGGTATGTGGTAATCCCTGAATTTACATGTTCAAATGAAAACAATGTTACAGTGGCTAAAAGGTTTTTCTTCAGTACAGTAAATTTGTTCAGTACAGTTCAGTTGTATGTAACTTTTAAGTTAAATTCAGTTGAATTTAAGAATTTTAGAATTCTTTGTTTTAAAATATTTATTTAGGTACAATTTTAACTTTTGTGCTCAAAATATTGGAATTGAATTTGTTACTTGTGTCCATTTGACGATACTTAAGAACACTGCTAAAGTCCAAACTTTGTGTAATGTTACAGTGGCTTATAATAATAAATAAATATTAAATGCTTTTTAACAAATATACCTCTGCGTCATTGTTAATGAACACTGACTATGACGCTACTGCATTTTAATGTTTGTCTTTCTGGTGGTACTTGGAGAATCCTCCTCCTTTTAAAAGCAACACAATGGTGAGTATTTTACATACTGTAGTGTCATGCTGGTTCAATGTACATTGCATCTCTTCTAGGATCGGTAAAAGGGGGGAAATCTCAATGAGAGTGAGTGAATGAGCCTTGTCAGTCAGTCAGTGAAAGATAACCCGTTGTAGTGACTATGGCCCGACTGTCATAGCAACACCCCCTCCCCAACCCCACACCCTGCCTCTATATCATCCATGGGCAATGAGAGAATGTCAGGACTTGCAATGATACATGTTCATAAACACAGAGCCCTAGATGCAGTTTAAGCACTCAGGCACTGGGATGCCTCAGCCTCTCGCAGAAAGCTTTATCCTTTGACAAAAACATAACGTCTGTTCTCAGGCATCATGCGTGATTTGAGGCAGTGTTAAATCAGTTACAAAAACACATTTCCTTATGGAAAACCTTTCTTGTTAAAGATCTTGTCTTGCATTATGCCCTGTTATATTCTAGGCTAAATAATCTTTGAAACGTGGTTTATTTTATGTTAATTAAAATCAGTGTACTATCAACAATCAACAATCCTCCAATTTTAGTAAGTCTACATGACATGCCTGGTGACTGGCCACATGCCCTCTGCTGTCACTGCCCTTTCAAAGGTGGGTCAACACCACATACCTTTCTGCACTGAGTTCAACAGTCACCTCTCAAATATATATATATATACACGCGCTCACATACACGCACACACACAGGCGCGCTCACACACACGCGCACACACACACAGTGTCCATTACAAATACACATTTTGTTATGGAACCACCTGCTGAAACTTTGTGCTTGGACCTCTGCAATTATGACCTCAGTATTTCTAAAATCCTGGTTACGGCCATGCCTCCACATTGGATGGAAAATTATTATTCAAGATCTCCATGTGTGTCTTTCATGAATTTCTGCAAGAATATGAATCCAATTATCCTAGAAGCTATGTTGTCTGTGGCTTTTTGCCCCTGGCAAGGTCACTCATAGCAAACAGGTCCTAGGTGAGGGACCAGACAAAGCACACCTTCTTCTTCTTCTTCTTTTCCTTTCGGCTTGTCCCTTGAGGGGTCGCCATAGCGCGTCATCCCTTTTCCATGTAAGCCTATCTCCTGCATCCTCCTCTCGAACACCAACTGCAATCATGTCTTCCCTCACGACATCCATCAACCTTCTCTTTGGTCTTCCTCGAGCTCTCTTGCCTGGCAGCTCCATCCTCATCATCCTTCTTCCAATATACTCACTATTTCTCCTCTGGACGTGTCCAAACCATTGAAGTCTGCGCTCTCTAACTTTGTCTCCAAAACATCGAACCTTGGCTGTCCCTCTGATGAGCTCATTTCTAATTTTATCCAACCTGGTCACTCCAAGAGCGAACCTCAACATCTTCATTTCCGCCACCTCCAGCTCTGCTTCCTGTTGTCTCTTCAGTGCCACTGTCTCTAATCCGTACATCATGGCTGGCCTCACTACTGTTTTATAAACTTTGCCCTTCATCCTAGCAGAGACTCTTCTGTCACATAACACACCTGACACCTTCCTCCACCCGTTCCAACCTGCTTTGACCCGTTTCTTCACTTCCTGACCACACTCACCATTGCTCTGGACGGTTGACCCCAAGTATTTAAAGTCCTCCACCCTTGCTATCGCTTCTCCCTGTAGCCTCATTCTTCCCCCACCAGCCCTCTCATTCATGCACATATATTCTGTTTTACTTCGGCTAATCTTCATTCCTCTTCTTTCCAGTGCATGCCTCCATCATTCTAACTGTTCCTCCAGCTGCTCCCTGCTTTCACTGCAGATCACAATGTCATCTGCAAACATCATGGTCCACGGGGATTCCAGTCTAACCTTTTCTGTCAGCCTATCCATCACCACTGCAAAAAGGAAGGGGTTCAGGGCTGATCCCTGATGCAGTCCCACGTCCACCTTAAATTCTTCTGTCACACCTACAGCACACCTCAACGCTGTTCTGCTGCCCTCGTACATGTCCTGTATTATTCTAACATACTTCTCTGCCACTCCAGACTTCCGCATGCAGTACCACAGTTCTTCTCTGGGTACCCTGTCATAGGCTTTCTCTAGATCTACAAAGACACAATGTAGCTCCTTCTGACCTTCTCTGTACTTTTCCATCAACATCCTCAAGGCAAATAATGCATCTGTGGTACTCTTTCTAGGCATGAAACCATACTGTTGCTCGCAAATACTCACTTCTGTCCTGAGTCTATCCTCCACTACTCTTTCCCATAACTTCATTGTGTGGCTCATCAACTTTATTCCTCTATAGTTGCCACAGCTCTGCACATCACCTTTGTTCTTAAAAATGGGCACCAGTACACTTTTCCTCCATTCCTCAGGCATCTTCTCACGCACTAGAATTCTATTGAACAAGCTGGTCAAAAACTTCACAGCCACCTCTCCTAGATGCTTCCATACCTCCACAGGAATGTCATCAGGACCAACTGCCTTTCCATTTTTCATCCTCTTTAATGCCTTTCTAACTTCCCCCTTACTAATCATTGCCACTTCCTGGTCCACCACACGTACCTCTTCTACTCTCCCTTCTCTATCATTTTCCTCATTCATCAACTCCTCGAAGTATTCTTTCCATCTAGCAAGCACACTGCTGGCACCAGTCAACATATTTCCATCTCTATCCTTAATCACCCTAACGTGCTGCACATCCTTCCCATCTCTATCCCTCTCTCTGGCCAGCCTGTATAGATCCTTTTCTCCTTCTTTAGTGTCCAACCTGCCATACATGTCATCATATGCCTCTTGTTTTGCCTTTGCCACCTCTACCTTTGCCCTGTGTCGCATCTCAATGTATTCCTTTCGCCTCTCCTCGGTCCTCTCAGTGTCCCACTTCTTCTTAGCTAACCTCTTTCCTTGTATGATTTCCTGTACTGTGAGGTTCCACCACCAAGTCTCCTTCTCTCCTTTCCTGCCAGAAGATACACCAAGTACTCTCCTGCCTGCTTCTCTGATCACCTTGGCTGCAGTGGTCCAGTCTTCTGGAAGCTCCTCCCGTCCACCGAGAGCCTGTCTCACCTCTTCCCGAAAAGCTGCACAACACTCGTCCTGTCTCAGCTTCCACCACATGGTTCTCTTCTCTGCCTTTGTCTTCCTAATTTTCCTCCCCACCACCAGAGTCATCTTACACACCACCATCCTATGCTGTCTAGCCACACTCTCCCCTACCACTACCTTACAGTTGGTAACCTCCTTCAGATTACATCGTCTGCACAAGATGTAATCCACCTGTGTGCTTCTACCTCCGCTCTTGTAGGTCACCCTATGTTCGTGGCTTTCTGGAAAAAAGTGTTCACTACAGCCATTTGCATCCTTGTTGCAAAGTCTACCACCATCTGTCCCTCCAAGTTCCTTTCCTGGATGCCGTACTTACCCATCACTTCTTCATCACCCCTATTACCTTCACCAACATGTCCATTACAATCTGCACCAATTACGACTCTCTCTCTGTCTGGGATGCTAAGAACTACATCATCTAGCTCCTTCCAGAATTTCTCTTTCACCTCTAGGTCACATCCTACCTGTGGGGCATAGCCACTAATCACATTACACATAACACCCTCAATTTCAAATTTCAGCCTCATCACTCGATCTGATACTCTTTTCACCTCCAAGACATTCTTAGCCAACTCTTCTTTTAAAATAACCCCGACTCCATTTCTCTTCCCATCGACACCATGGTAAAATAATTTAAACCCTGCCCCTAAACTTCTAGCCTTACTGCCTTTCCACCTGGTCTCCTGGACACACAATATATCAACCTTTCTCCTCATCATCATGTCAACCAACTCCCGAGATTTTCCTGTCATAGTCCCAACATTCAAAGTCCCCATATTCAGTTCTAGGCTCTGTGTTTTCCTCTTCTCTTTCTGCCGAATAACCCGCTTTCCACCTCCTCTTCTTCTTTGACTTCGACCCACAGTAGCTGAATTTCCAACGGCGCCCCGCAGGTTGACGGCGCCGGTGGCGGACGTTGTTAACCCGGGCCACAACCGATCCGGTATGGACTTCTTTGGATGAACGCTCATATTTGTTTGGCAAGGTTTTAAGCCGGATGCCCTTCCTGACGCAACCCTCTGCATTTATCCGGGCTTGGGACCAGCCTACAGTTTGCACTGACTAGTGCCACCCATAGGGCTGCATTAGACAAAGCACACCTTAAAGACCGCATATGGAGGTAAACATTGTTTGATCTCGTTTTATCGTTTCTGACTCCCCCATCTGTATTGACCATTCATGAACTGGACGTGAAATGTTTTTTAAACAACAAAAGATCAACAAAGCCGCAGTACTAATGTAAAATATGTGCCATGGCTCAATAAAGATTGGGAAGCACTAGATTAACTAACCAACTATGTAATCATCGAACTAACTAACTAAGTAGTTCTCAACCTTTCTGGGGTCCAGGAACCCCTGCATATTTTTGAGGGACCCTGAGGCCCCCCTGGTGCCCCTCCAAATAGAGGTGCAATTTGATAGAAACTGCACTTTAAATTGCATTATGGCCTTTAATTAATCTTTGAGGCAAATATGAGCCTTCGATTGTAACTTCCAGAAGAAAAAAGCTTACTCATACAGTAGCTTCTTGTCATAACACAACAGCATATTTATGCAGTGTTTCCAGAAATATGTAACCCAAAACATTTTATGCAGTAGCTTTCAGAAATATGTCACTAAACAGAACTGTGATACAATAGATTTCAAAAATATGAAACAAAACAGAATTTATATTTAATTTTTTTTAACATGGACCTTGCAAATTCACGAGTTTTCCCACAACACCTTGCTGCAGATGTTTCACAACAAAAGGTATCGGCCCACTAAAACGCTAAGGGATCATAATTTCATCCATCCATCCATCCAATTTCTGAGCCGCTTCTCCTCACTAGGGTCGCGGGCGTGCTGGAGCCTATCCCAGCTACCATCGGGCAGGAGGCGGGGTACACCCAGAACTGGTTGCCAGCCAATCGCAGGGCACATACAAACAAACAACCATCCATACTCACATTCACACCTACAGGCAATTTAGAGTCTCCAATTAATGCATGTTTTTGAGATGTGGGAGGAAACCAGAGTGCCCGGAAAAACCCCACACAGGCAAGGGGAGAACATGCAAACTCCACACAGGCGGGGTCGGGGATTGAACCCCGGTCCTCAGAACTGTAAGGCTGACGCTCTAACCAGTCGGCCACCGTGCCACCATCATAATTTCAAAACAATGCAAATAATGTTAATTTTGTATTAATAGTGTCATGCAGTAACTTCAACAATACGAATGGCAGCGAGAGCTCGTTAGAAATACAATGAATTTTACTAGAGTAACATGGAATTATTTCTATAAAAGTTATTGGATCATTTCAAAAACACATTTTAATTTCAGGCGGCACGGTGTACGACTTGTTAGCACATCTGCCTCACAGTTCTGAGGACCAGGGTTCAAATCCTGGCCCCGCCTGTGTGGAGTTTGCATGTTCTCCCTGTGCCTGTATGGGTTTTCTCCGGGCACTCTGGTTTCCTCCCCCATCCCAAAAACATCCATGGTAGGTTGATTGAAGACTCTAAATTGCCAGTAGGTGTGAATGTGAGTGTGAATGGTTTGTTTCTATGTGCCCTGCAATTGGTTGGCGACCAGTTCAGGGTGTACCCCGCCTCTCGCCCGAAGATAGCTGGGATAGGCTCCAGCACACCCATGATCCTACTGAGGAGAGGCGGTACAGAAAATGTATAAAAATGTAATTCAATATTTTAATTTTAAGGACCCCTTGCAATTCACCACAGACCACTCAGGGTCCATGGACCCCTGGTTGAGAAACACTGATCTAACTGATACAGTATGTTTCCACTGTAGAACCCACCCCGAAGGTTACTGAAACTTTCACAAGTACAAATCTCCCACCGCTTAGCAGAGTCTTGTTTCCGCCCGATAAATTATCTCAGTAAATTTAAACACAGTCCCTGCAATGTAAACACACAATGTTCCTCCAAAAGTTACTCGTTCCAGCAGTGGAAACATGACATTTTATTTCTGTACAATGTCATTACATACCATAACATGATTACCTGTTCTCCTTCGTGCATCCTGTTGAGTTTGACCGTGTCCATCAAGGTCTTCACGTCCTCCTCGTCACGCACAGTGGCGAGGTTGTGATGCTTGGCTTTGCAGTAACGCAAGGCCTCGCTCCACGTCACTGGCCTATAATCAACATGGAAGCGACGGCGAGCAGTGGAGCATGATGCACACAAGCCTGAAGAAGAGAGGAACACATGAAAGTGACACGCGTGTGGACATCAGTATGTCCAAAGAGTCATGAGCTTGCCTGATGCAACGATAGCCACGACAAGAAGAACTTTGTCCATCATTGTGGTATGAGCGTATCACTGTCAAAGCTCTTATTCAGTGTCATCACCTTCATTTGTTTTCATGCAAATCAAAAACAGCAAGTCTTGTCACTTCCTCTTTCCACGACTGAAGTCCACATGATGCTAATGAAGTTTAGTCATAAAATGTCTCATAGCAGTAATTTATGGATTACAAACTCCACTGTAGTGACAGTGATGGGTTTTGCCATAGGTAGTCATGGAAATCATCTAGTCCAGGGAGAGAGTAATAGTATCTGCTTTATGACCAAAGGTGATGGCTGGTTGGAAGTAATGACGTCAATGAAAATCTGCTGAAGTCAATACGTAATTTCTGCCAGAAATTGTGTTGCCAAAAATCCCATAGCCGGAACTCTCACGGAAAGGGGTCCCTCACATTCAGTCACATGTCAACCAACACCTGTTGATTGATTCATAAAACACCTGTCGCTAGATTGATAACACACCTGGGAACCCCATCCCCATACCTATGGATAAATTGATAACGCACTCATTGATAGATTGATGAATTTAGGGAATTGACGAGTCCTCAAGCGGGCCCTCGTCACATCCGGTCATGTCCCTACACCTCATGCCCACATATTTTCGGTCATGCCCGATTGCACCTCTTTATAAAATGATAATATGGACCCAAATGGTCCACTTGTGTCAGAAATAATTTGATGATGTTGCGAAAATCCCTTGTTCCCACGCCACATGGGTTCTCTCTTTATATCAATAAACATACAGTTGAACATAAGTGTTCCTATAAACAATCATAACTTTATTGTCTTAAATTCTCTCGAGGATCTCCCCCAAAGGCATGTCTGGGCATGTTTAGTATTGACCCGTCACAGCTGTCATCATCTACCGATATATCAGCATGCAAACAGAGCACACACCTGCCCCTCTACAGTTCTTCCACTAGGAGGGTGTTCGTAACATTTCTAATAAGGCTGCATGAGGTTGGAGGTGCTTTTGTTCTCATTCCCATGTGAATGATTATGTTCCCACAGCACAAGATTTCAGAAACAAAGAACACTATTGCCTCATCAGACATGCAAACTAAGAAGCATACTGTATGTGAGAGTATGTGCCAGAGTTTGTCAAGCAAATAATGAAGCTTCTCCCGCAAAGTAAAATAAATCTGTCAAAGGTTTATAAATCAATTTCATGTATTTAAAATAAATGCACTTACCAATCACCAAATGGGAAGAAGACCTCTACATGTCTGCTGTCCGTAGCTAATGGATACAGATTTGTAACAATATTACAATGTAACAAAATTTAGAATGACAAAAAACACAAATCTACAGTTTATACAATATAAAGTGCTCCATGGAACACACTTTACTGAGTCAATTACACTTGACTTGCTTCGCCAAGAGATCGGCGTTCACACAGCAACAGGTTAGGGAGCTAAGATTAGATAATACTGTGCTCCGATCAAACATGATGTCAATGTCAGGGGAATTACAAACTCTAAGACTGGAATATAAAATCATGAAAGAAACTACGCTGGATTATATCACAAAATTTAAAACAGACCTCCTCCTATGACAAGAAACGCACCTTACTGAGTAAAATACCTCATTGACTCTAATTTTACTCAGGCCATCTTGGCCTTTTATAACGGTATACAAAGAGGAGTCTCAATACTAGTCCATAAAAGACTACTTTTTAGAATAAATTGTACAGTAGCAGATCCTGAAGGCCGATATATAATTATACAGGCTACAATATTTAACAAGCTTTACATAATTGTCTATGTATACGCTCCTAATAAAGATGATCCAGCCTTTTTTCACATGCTCTTTTCACACTTGTTAAACATATCAGCCAATTCTACTCTTATCATGGGAAGAGATTTAACCTTACACTAAATCCCCTATTATATCACTCATAGTCCTTTAGCAGTCAGAGCAGTTCGAATTACTAATATTGCAATAGTCCGGTGCAATGACCATTGTGCGAAGGGCGCCGAGACTTCAAGGAGTGTATGCGGTTTAAAGTGACGAGTAGTGCGATAATCTGGGACAATGTTGGTTGTGCAAATGTTACAGATACTCCTCAATCAGTGTGCAAATGGGGCAGATGCTACTCTGGCATGAGTGGCCAGCATATGCAAATAGTGCAGCATGGCGAGACAACTACAGTGGCACTCACTGTAGTTGAGTAATGTATAATTGGCCCCACAGAAATGTGACAACGAACTCAAGTCAAAAAATTGCCAGCATGTTGTAATGGAATTGGAGGTCAGGTGTTTAAGAAGTTGATCGCAAGAGGATGGATGGATGGATGAATATGGACGACTTCAGACTTGACCACAGCTCCAGCCGCTCCACTTCCTGTCGATATGCAGACTCATCACCGTCCTTAATGAGGCCGATGACAGTGGTGTCATCTGCAAAATTTGGGAGTTTGACAGCCGGGTGCGTTGAGGTGCAGTCGTTCGTGAAGAGAGAGAAGAGCAGCGGAGAGAGGACACAACCTTGGGGCGCCCCAGTGCTGATGTTGCGTGTGGATGAGGTGGCCTTCCCCCTCCTCACCTGCTGTGTCCTGCCCGTCAGGAAGCTGTAAATCCACTGGCAGATGGCAGATGAGACGGTGAGCTGGAGAAGCTTGGAGGAAAGGAGTTTAGGGATGATGGTGTTGAACACTGGGTGTGGGGTGTGAAAGTGTCTTTTTCAAATCTGCAGTAGAAGGTGTTCAAGTCGTTGACTAGTGTGCTATTGTTCTCATCTTGAGGGGGATCGTCGCTTGTAATTTGTCAGCGATTGGAATGCATGCCAGACTGATTTAGAGTCGTTAGCGGTAAACTGTTTTTCCAACTTTGCTGCATAGTTCCTCTTTGCAATGTTAATTTCTTTAGTCAGCTTGTTTCTAGCTCGATTATACAGGGCCCTGTCCCCACTTTGATATCCTCCTTAGCTTGGCAAAGCTGCTTAGGTTTGGCAGTGAACCACGGCTTGTTCTTGTTGTCAAGTAGGTTGCCAAGCCACGTGAAGCATGGGGTGATAGATATTGATTGGCTTATGTGGCTGGGTTCATGTGAGTGAGCTCAGCCCCAGTTTCAATTCCTGGTTTAACCACCAGAGGTCGCCAAACCAAATTTCAATCATAAATATGAGTCACCAGTTCAAGCAAACGTCTTCTTAACCACTAGAGGTCACCAAAATCTATGTTCAGGCCATGATTAAGAGTCGCCAGTTCAAACAAGATATCTTAATATCCTTATACTATCAAAAACCATATTACAATAAACATACACATACTGGAGTCAACAACTTTTAAATCTGATTAATGTTATATCCTTAATATACCCTTGATGTATATGTTCTCTTTGATGTTCTCATATATAAGATCATTTGATACTGAGTACATCAAGCCTAGTAAGGCTGTTTTGATATTATTCTTGATATTATTCTTACTTTACTTTTGTGTTACAATTATACAATGCTTTGAAACTGCTTTTGTGCAAAGACTGTAACTTGTGTAGAATTGTCGCTCTCAGACGAAGCAACACAAGATGTCTAGCCTAGAAAGGCTGTTTTACCTTATTTCTACTTTTGTATTACTATTAGACAGATGCTTTGAAACTGCTTCTGTGCAAGGACTGTAACCTGTGTAGAATTGTCGCTCTCAGACGAAGCAGCACATGATGTACGACAAAAGACAAAGAACGAGCCTGTTGAATGCATGAGAGATTTGTATTCATATGAATGTATAATACATTTATTTGACATATGACATATACCCATTTATTGCATATTGCTTTAAGATTAACATGGTGTTATGAAATGTATTGTTTGAGTTTAAGACATATGAGAGAATGTGCTTGTAAACTGAATGAATTCGCTGGAAACCTATTTTGAGTGAGCAGATAAAGGTTATTTCAGGCCACGCTTAAGGTTACTCCAGGCCAAGCTGGAACCGGGAAGTGAGCCAAGAAAGGTTACTCCAGGACACGCTGCGTCGTAACGTGAAAAGTCGTAACACGAAACATCGTAGCACAGAACATAAGAAGGGGGGTCGAAGCCGCCCAACCGAGATTATAAAAAGCTTTGCACACAAACGGACGAGGCTCCTTATTCTCTCAAGATAGGGAGACACACATTCTTCTCTCTCGCAATGACAGGGACCAGCTGACAGGAGGAATTCATCAGGCTACTTGGATAGTTCTTCATTTTTGAATTTTATTCTTGAATTGGGTAAGACTAAAATAATATTATAATAAGGTAATTAAAAGAACCGTCATTGACATTGCTAGAAGGGCTAGTCAGCTGTTCAGAGATTCTTATTTTCCAAAATACCTTATTATTAATTTGGCTTAGGGCTCGGTAGGACTTGATCACCCCTTAAAGCTCACTCAAAAAAGGATATACTTGTTTTATGATTTTACATTTTTTACTATTTCCATTTCCAAAAAGGATATACTTGTTTTATGATTTTACATTTTTAACTATTTCCATTTCCAAAAAGGATATACTTGTTTTATGATTTTACAATTTTAACTATTTCTATTTCTTTTCATTTTTGTTATTATTATTATTATTTACTCTATTACATACCCTTGCTGTCATATTATTATTATTATTATATCCTTTAATAATCACGATATTAAAAACCTTGATTTAATCCTTTTCTATCTTTGTCATTCTTATAAATATGAGTATTCTCATACTTACCACTCAACCTCTTATAAGTGATTGAACGTCAACGACACTAATATCATCGGGTCGGAATACAATCCCAAAAAGTAACTCATCTATTTCACTTCGGCTTAATACAAAAACAAATCCGTGCGGTCCTAACAAGGATTGTTAAATTTACTAGGTCAAATACAATTGCAAACGATTCATGAGAGATGGAGCTGCTGTAAAAACGGAGTGCTCACATTATTATCTTTTTACTTGATAAAGGTTACTCATCATAGGATGATAAGTGAGAGCAGACCGGATTGGCTCCGTAAAACTAAAGGCAGTTAGCACACCTAGGCGAATTCATCTCGACACCGGCTTGAAAAGCTCCCTCCCCGGGGAGGCTCGACCCTTTAAACAGAGAGTCGGTCAGGACATTTTCCCGATTAGTCCTGCGGATAAGCGAATCTGACATTGTTGAATGTGCAAAATGACTTTATTTGCTCCACACACCTCTTCACAGAAACTGCTATAGGATGTGACAGTGTCCGTATATTCATCCAGGCTGCCAGCTGAATTTTCAAAGACACTCCAGTCTGTGCAGTCTAACCAGCTCTGAAGTTCCATCTTTGCTTCATTGGTCCACTTTTTCACTGTTTTCACTGTAGGCTTCGCACATTTAAGTTCTTGCCTGTATGTTGGTATTAATTAAATTAAGCAGTGATCAGACGAGCCCAGTGCTGCACGAGGTTTGGCATGGTATGCATTTTTTAGCGTAGTATAGCAGGGCTCTAAAATTTTATTTTCCCTGGTAGGAGAGTCGATGTGCTGCTTGGATTTAGGGAGTTTGTGGTTGAGTTTAGCTTTGTTAAAGTCCCCGAGAATAATGAGGGGTGAGTGTTTTTTTTCCTATTTCGTTTACTTGTTCAGTGAGCATTAGCAGTGCGGCAGTCGTGTTAGCTTGAGGCGGAATGTACACGGCAGCCAGAATTCTTCTTTTCCTTTCGGCTGGTCCCGTTAGGGGTCGCCACAGCGCGTCATCCTTTTCCATGTAAGCCTATCCCCTGCATCCTCCTCTCGAACACCAACTGCCATCATGTCTTCCCTTACGACATCCATCAACCTTCTCTTTGGTCTTCCTCTCGCTCTCTTCCCTGGCAGCTCCATCCTCATCATCCTTCTACCAATATACTCACTATTTCTCCTCTGGACGTGTCCAAACCATCGAAGTCTGCGCTCTCTGACTTTGTCTCCAAAACATCGAACCTTGGCTGTCCCTCTGATGAGCTCACACCACCATCCTATGCTGTCTAGCCACACTCTTCCCTACCACTACCTTACAGTTGGTAACCTCCTTCAGATTATATCGTCTGCACAAGATGTAATCCACGTCTGCACAAAATGTAATCCACCTCCGCTCTTGTAGGTCACCCTATGTTTGTGCCTCTTCTGGAAAAAAGTGTTCACTACAGCCATTTGCATCCTTGTTGCAATGTCTACCACCATCTGTCCCTTCAAGTTTCTTTCCTGGATGCCGTACTTACCCATCACTTATTCATCACCCATATTACCTTCACCAACATGTCCATTACAATCTGCACCAATTACGACTCTCTCTCTGTGTTAGATATATTGTAGTTATAATTTATTTGCTTAGCTTGCATTAGTATTATGGACAATTTTTAGAAAGAAAGATGTCTCGCCTTCAAGAAGATGACTCAGCAGGAATCATCAGAGAGAAGGACGTGGCCGGGACGTGGCAGGTGTTGGTGCCATGTTTTCACCTTGAAACCCTCCCCTTAGTGTGTTGTGTCTTGTAAACTTAGAAACCTCCCTATTTTCAAATAAATGCAGGAGCGACGGGAGAGATTGTTTAGAGCGTGTTGAGAGGCTGTAATCTGAACAATCTGGGACGCTCAGAACTACTTTGTCTAGCTCCTTCCAGAATTTTTCTTTCACCTCTTGGTCACATCCTACCTGTGGGGCATAGCCACTAATCACATTACACATAACACCCTCAATTTCAAGTTTCAGCCTCATCACTCGATCTGATACTCTTTTCACCTCCAAGACATTCTTAGCCAACTCTTCTTTTAAAATAACCCGACTTCATTTCTCTTCCCATCTACACCATGGTAAAATAATTTAAACCCTGCCCCTAAACTTCTAGCCTTACTGCCTTTCCACCTGGTCTCCTGGACACACAATATATAAACCTTTCTCCTAATAATCATGTCAACCAACTCCCGAGATTTTCCTGTCATAGTCCCAACATTCAAAGTCCCTGCATTCAGTTCTAGGCTCTGTGCTTTCCTCTTCTCTTTCTGGCGAAAAACTCGCTTCCCACCTCTTCTTCTTCTTTGACTTCGACCCACAGTAGCTGAATTTCCAACGGCGCCCTGCAGGTTGACGGCGCCGGTGGCGGACGTTCCAGTATGGAATTCTTTGGATGACCGATCCGGTATGGAATTCTTTGGATGAACGCTCATATTTTTTTGGCAAAGTTTTAAGCCGGATGCCCTTCCTGATGCAACCCTCTGCATTTATCCGGGCTTGGGACCGGCCTACAGTTTGCACCACCCCACCCCCCGCCCCCCATAGGGCTGTACGCCAGCCAGAATGAATGATGTTAAATTCACACGGCGCGTAGAATGGCTTACATTTCACCTGGATGCCGGCGCGCTTCCCTCTGTGGCGTCGCCTCCCTCTCCATGCGCCAAAGACCGCGGGCGCTGCGCCGGTGGGTAACGGATTTGCGAAAGTTGGTGAAGGAAAGTCCAGAATAGCCTCCTTGATGGTTAGCAAGTCTCCCCTTGTGTAAGTGATGTCTCCAAAGACCAACGAAAAACACAAAAACAAAAACAATACTAGAGTGCGCGTAACCGAGGCGACCACACTGGTAGGCGGCATCTTGACTTTAGAGGATACAGATGGCATTTCTGTCGATCCACCTCGCAAACCTACGCTCCCTACCCAACAAAATGGACGAGCTTCATCTTCTGATAAAGACCAGTAAAGATTTGTAAAGCCGCCATGTGCTTTACTGAGACTTGGCTTTGTGAGGCTGTCCCCGATGGGGCCGTCATACTTCCCAGCTTCCATCTCCACCAGGCAGACCGGGTCATGGAGTTATCGGGGAAAACAAAAGGCGGCGGGATATGCTTCTATATCAACGAAAAATGGTGTACGGATGTCACGGAGCTCAGCACACACTGCAGCCCGCAGTTGGAGTCCCTGTTTTTGAACTGTAAGCCATTCTACTCGCCTCGTGAGTTTGCATCTTTCATACTCACCGGTGTTTACATTCCGCCTCAAGCTAACACGAATGCCGCACTACTAATGCTCGCTGAACAAGTTAACGAAATTGGAAAAAAACACCCGGACTCACCTCTCATTATTCTCGGGGACTTTAATAAAGCTACACTTAACCACGAACTCCCTAAATACAAGAAGCACATTGACTGTCCTACCAGGGAAAATAACATTTTAGACCACTGCTATACTACGCGAAATAGGGCTTACGGTGCCATACCTCGTGCAGCCCTGGGCTCGTCTTATCACTGCTTGATTCACTTAATACCAACATACAGACAAGAACTTAAATGCGTGAAGCTCCAGTGAAAACAATGAAAAAGTGGACCAATGAAGCAAAGATAGAACTTCAAAGCTGTTTAGACTGCACAGACTGGAGTGTCTTTGAAAATTCAGCTGGCAGCGTGAATATTCGGACACTGTCACATTCTATATAAGTTTCTGTGAAGATGAGTGTGTACCAACAAAGTCATTTTGCACATTCAATAACAACAAGCCATGGTTCACTGCCAAACTTAAACAACTTCGTCAAGCTAAGGAGGACGCATATCATAGCGGGGACAGGGCCCTGTATAATCACACGAGAAACCAGCTGACAAAATAAATTAACATTGCAAAGAGAAACTATGCAGCAAATTTGGAAAAACAGTTTAGCGCTATCGACTCTAAATCAGTCTGGCATGCATTACAATCGCTAACCAATTACAAGGGAAGATCCCCCCCCAAGCTGAGAACAATAGCAGACTAGGCGACGAATTAAACAGCTTTTACTGCAGATTTGAAAAGGACACTTTCACACCCTACACCCACACAGCCACACCACCGACCACAATCACCCCTCTGAATTATGCGTTGACCATCCACGAACAGGATGTGAGACCCATCTTCAAAAAACAAAAGAAACAAAGCATCAAACCCAGCCCTTGTGTCCCCATCCTGCCTCAAAGTTTGCGCGGAGCAGCTCGCTCCAGTCTTCACACAGATCCTCAATAGATCTCCGGAACTGTGCGAAGTACCATCCTATTTCAAATGCTCCATCCCAGTCCCCAAGAAACCTGCAATCTTGGGTCTAAATGACTACAGGCCTGTCGCCTTGAAATCTGTGGTCATGAGGTCCTTTGAACGCCTTGTGCTGGACCACCTCAAGAGCATCACAGGTCGCCTGCTGGACCCCCTGCAGTTTTCCTACTGATCAAACAGGTCTGCGGATGAAGCAGTTAACATGGGAATGCACGTCATCCTAGAACACCTCGCCAGCGCGGAGACCTACGCAGGCATCCTGTTCGTGGACTTCAGCTCTGCATTCAACACCATCATCCCTGAACTCCTTTCCTCCAAGCTTCTGCAGCTCAGTGTCTCGACTGCCATCTGCCAGTGGACGTACAGCTTTCTGACAGGCAGGACACAGCAGGTGAGCCCACCTCATACACATGCAGCATCAGCACCGGTGCACCGCAAGGTTGTGTCCTCTCTCTGCTGCTCTTTTCTCTCTTCACAAACAACTGCACCTGAACGCACCTGGCTGTCAAAGACGGTGACGAGTCTGCATATCGACAGGAAGTGGAGAGGCTGAAGCTGTGGTGCGGCCGACACAACCTGGAGCTGAACACGCTCAAGACTGTAGAGATGATTGAGAGCTTCACGAGGCATCCTTCACCACAGCTGCCCCTCACGCTGTCAAGCTGCCTTGTGTCAACCATCGAGACCTTCAAGTTCCTGGGAATTACAGTCTCTCAGGACCTGAAGCGGGCGATCAACATCAACTCCATCCTCAAAAAGGCCCAGCAGAGAATGTACTCCCTGCGGCTTCTGAGGAAGCACGGCTTACCACAGGAACTGTTGTTGTTCTTCCATCACAGTCTGGTTTGGTGCTGCTACAAAAAAAGGACAAACTCCGACTTCAATGGACAATAAAAACTGCTTAAAAGATTGTCGGTACCCCCCTACCCACCCTTGAGGACTTTTACGCTGCCAGAACTAAGACAAGAGCGTGCAAAATCCTCTTGGACCCTCCACATTCTTGTCACCAGCTTTTCCAACTCCTTCCCTCAGGAAGGCGCAACCGAAGAATGCAAACTAAAACTAGCAGACATTCTAACAGCTTCTTCCCTCTTGCCATCAACTTCTTAAACAGCTAACTTACAATTCCATTGCAACATGCTGCCAATTTTTTGTCTTGAGTTTGTTGTCACATTTCTGTCGGGCCGATTATACATTACCCGTGCGCTCACTATAGTAGTCTCGCAACGCTGCACTATTTGCATATCTGTTGTTGACCAAAACTGGCCACTCATGCCAGAGAAGCATCTGCACCACTTGCACACTGACTAAGGAGTATCTGCAACATTTGCACAATCGACATTGTCCCAGACTATCGCACTACTAGTCACTTTAAACAGCATACATTCCTTGAAGTCTCGGCGCCCTTTGCACAATGTTCATTGCTATATTGTTATTGCTATATTCATCATTCAAACTGCTCTAATTGCTAGAGGACTCTGCATCTTTTTGCACAATTGTCAAAAAAAATAATAATTGTACCGGCATTACCAGGTTACTAGCAACCTTTTATTGCTCAGTGACTGTTTTTCTCTATGTATTTATGTCTCAAATATTCTCTGTCAATTGACTGTCTGTTTTCGTACTAGAGTGGCTCCAACTACCAGAGACAAATTCCTTGTGTGTTTTTGGACGTACTTGGCAAAATAAAGACAATTCTGATTCTGACCAGACAGGTTTCATTTAATGTAGAAGTTCCACAAATAATGTCAGACATCTACTAAATTTAATAAGCATTTCACAGCGTAAAAATCTAAATGCAATCATCATGTCACTTGACGCAGAGAAAGTTTTCGGGTTAACTGGGCTTTCCTGATTGCAGTACTTTGCAAATTTGGCTTTGGAGACTCATTTATACACTGGATAGCAAGATTATACAACTTGCTGAAATCGACAGTCACCACAAATAGGATTACATCACAAAGTTTTATATTGATTACAAAGAGGAACCAGACAAGCATGTCCTCTCTCATCAATGCTATTTGCAATATTCATTAAACCTCTTGCTTCTGCTGTATGTCAGAAAGCTAATAAAATACCTATTAAAGATATCTGCTCGCCAGTGACAGATCACAAAATCAATCTTTATGCTGATGATATTGTTCTTTGTTTACAGGAACCCATGTCTTCTTGTCCTACCTGCAGGAGCCATGCCTCTTAATCACTCACCTCGCACACACTCACACCACTCACTGTATATTTTTCTCACTAGACACATCTGGGCACACATACATATCCAGTGGTTCCTGGGGAAGTAGTATGGGGTCGGGAGGGTGCAGGTGTCGGACCGGCTTTCAGTGCTGTTTGCCGGTCTGGGCGCCCTGCCCCTCCACCCTGCCTGCCCCCGAGGATTTTAATGCATCACACACACTCATCCCCATTGCTTTTAATGCACCACATACACGCACCTCCGGGGGCGGTGGGTCTTGGGTGAGGGGGGTGGGGGGTTAGGCGGGGATTGACTGTTAGGCAGCAGTGCCTGGCAGCCCTTCTCCCGGCTCACTGGCCTCTCCAGATTTTAATGTACCACACCACTCGAGGGGGGCACTGATACACGGGGTAGGGCCAATGACTGCCAGTCGGGGACCTGGCAGTCATAGTAGTAGTGGGGGAGGAGGGTTCTCACTCGCTTCATGGCAGTGCTCCTGAGACCGGGCCCCCCAGGCTGGATGACTGCTTGGCGCTGGGGTTCTGATTCTCAATAAATATCCATTATAATACGAAGAAACCACTGTGGCAGCTTAAAAACTCCACTGTGACGCATAAAAACTGTTCCGCAATAAAAGGGATACAGATCCTCCATTTTGCTTGACCTAACAGCAGAACAAGACAAAAAAAAAAAAGGTTAGCAAAGTAACAGTGTTTGACGTTAGGTGCGTCAAGTGCCACTTCTGTTACCTTTCTGAAGGGTGTTGTGAGTCATCACTTCCTCACCTTTGATTGATAAACACACTCACCACTGCATGCTTGTTTTTCCATTAAAACATAATCAAAGAATGAAACTCACACTGGTTGCAATTTGATCCGTATTTCAGAGTTCAGTAATACAGGAATACACAGTCACAGAATTCCGAGCCGTTTCCCCCCCCCCCCCCCCCCGCCAAACCTTGCATCCACTGGGCAGATGGAGCAAGAAAAGACCGCCTCCCCCTTCAGCCCTCTACATTTTATAGCTTGTTATGAGGATGTTTCTAGGTCAGTGATTTGCAACCTTTATGGAGTTAAGGCACATATTTTACAATTGAAAAATCTCACGGCACACCAACAAACAAAAATGTCACAAAAAGTGGATACATTAATTCCTGTATGTACTTCCTGCCATCTAATAGAAGAGCATTTATTTGTTCTGTCTGTCACCTTGCCTCACTGACATAAATAGATGAATAAAGCAATTAAGTAAAATTTGATATTTCCCACGGCACACCTCATGGCACACTAATGTTGGTACACTGGTTGGTAAAGGAACCTGTGTTTTTAAAATCACCTATTAACTCTCGAGGTTCCAAGCGTGTTTGTTTTCGTTACGATTATAACGACGTGTTAAAAGCCAACCAATTTATTCCTGACAGAGGAGTCTATACATACTTCAGAGCTCTGGGTCAGCAGCTACGCCTATCTTAGCCTTACCAGAGATGGTTTAGACTGAACTGTTCCTGGACCCAATCTTATACAATATTTCAAAAAGGAAGTGTGGAGTTGTCTTCGTCTGGTTGGTCCAGGGTCCATTGACGTCATCGTTGCTATGCAGACTGATGGCCGTTGCCGCGACATCAGCCGTTGTCCTGACGGTGTCTCAACACTTCTCACTTCCTCATTTGTTTTGCAGCAACGCTTTGTAGCAACGGTTATCTCTAAGAGATGTTTCCTGTGACCTCCACGTGCACCCTACCGAGAAATTCCAGGCAGCACACCCCAACACCCTATCTTCACTGCAACAAAGCAGCTCTGTTCAAGCACAAACCAAGCCACTAGCGCGACCACCTCACTTCCCAGCCATTCACAACCAAATGGAAAAACCACATCCCATCAATACCCCTTTTGATCACCCTCTAAATATGCAGCCAAGTTCGCTCTAATATTTAATATAGCCCAAACTAAATATAGCAAAAATCAAAAGAACTTAAGAAGAGGATACCAAGGCCATGTCCAATGGAGCGAGCGCGCTTATGGTCTCCACGTCCTCTTTCGGGGGGAGCAACAGACCGTGGCCGTGGGGGTCCTTCCCCTCAAAGGCCTTGTGGACAATCCGGAGGATAAGACTCCTGAGACAAGGAATGATAAAGGACACACAAAGCACACAAAGCAAGCACAGCAATGACAACCAGGGTGGTAGTTGCCAAAGTCAGCATGAGACCTTTCCATTTACCAAACATCCTGTTCAGCAGGCTATGGAATGGGTCGTCATCCACTCCGGACATTGATTTAAGTTTAACAGACATGGCTTGCAAACCTTACATGGCTCTGGTGATCTTTTCGTTTGGTGCCGTATTGTTGGGGATAATCGTTCAACAGTGACCCTTGATTCGAGAGCAGGCACCCCCTTTTTCCGCTAACATACTATTGAGGACCAGCCTATTCTGGAATGCCATGAGAGAGGTAGCTAATAGTTGCTCATGGACGCCCTCTGCCAATTGGGAGGTGAAATTCACAAGTCTTTGAATTTGGTAATGATGGTAATTAATAAAATCAACATTTTTATTCAGGGTTACCCATATGAAAATACTCTCAAGACCTGCGGAAATTTGACAGCTAGCTTTATAATCATCCGGGACACCTCTGGGAACTCCGATGGCGTCAAGGAAGGTGGGGTCTTCTCCTGCTTCCCAAGCGTTTCCACCCACACGGCGGGAGCAGGTTAAGCTACCCCACCAGTCATGCCCCCAGGTGAAAGCCGCAATGTGGTTGATTTCCTGCTCAGAGAGAGGCTTGATCACTGTGGGGGTTATCATAGAAATCAATGGATAAGTGCCTGTCCATCCACTGGGCAGGAAGTCCCACAACAGACAACTCACCACACATCCACCACAAATCGGACCTCGTCTTTCTCAATCGGGCCGCTTTATAATAGTCAATTGAAAGTGTGACATTACAAAACTGTGGATCCAGGTGGCCAATTAGTCGAGATAGTTTGTTGTTGGGGCCAAAAGTTACCTTACTTTTATTTTGGGAGATGCAAGGTAGGGACGGGACCATTTCGACATCATAGAGGGGAGCGCCTTTTACCTTAGTTAGAGGATACACGTGGTCCCAGTGCTGGCACTCACCCTCCAGATTGTCTTTAGTCATCACGACGCGACCTTAGTAGCAGCAGTAAAAATTTCCTGGATCACATAGTTAATCCAATTGAGGTTATTCATAGTAGCACAGACAAGGCAGTCTTTTTGATAGATTTTGACTGCGTCCCTACCTTCCACAATAATTTCTTTAAACCAAAAATTTCCTGTATTAATCCCTGATGATCGCCCCTTAGCCACCTGTAGCATACATCGGTATACCACTCCCTGGACCAAGTCATTATTTAGGTCATGTGCCGTTGTGTTAGAGGTTCGAAAAACCACCGGATCCACATTTTTTTATACTGTTAAATTAGCAAATTTTCTAATTATAGGATTAGATTTTTTTTGTCGGTTGTAGCCAATTAATAATAATCTGTCCTAGGGGGTCGGCTGAGGCATCAATACCCAAGGTTAAGACCGTAAAGGTTGGCACTGGTTCGCCCCACTCTTTCAACGGGGGGGCTATTTATATCATACAAGGTCATACAAGCAGTACGGGGGTGTCGTTCCCCAGTGGTTACCGGGTACATACTACCTTTTTTCAGTTTGATCCTGTCCTTCCACTGCCAATTCCTACCCTTCATCGGCTCCCAGTATCCCGGTTTCGAGTGGATAATCACCTGCTCCCATCTGAAACATGAATCCACCTGGTGGTCCACGCTGAACTTATGGTTCACCGGGTACCGGTTAGCTGCTCCATGTCCTATACTCAAAGCGCACAAGTAAATGTCGTACCCCGCCGGATCGCCCCAGTTTACACAATCTATCACCTTACACAAATCAAATTGGTGTACCGTACTTTCCCCCAGCGTGTAGTTCAACTCTAAGGCCCCTGTTGGCTTCACGGCGCTTTCCCACTCGTTCTTCTTGGTTTGAGGGCATTCCGAAATAGATTCCTGTAACTATAATCAAAGAGATCACCAGAGTCATGATTATGACCTTCTTCGGCCAGACATACAGGATGTACATATTTTCATCCAATGTTAAATGATCAATTTAACACCAAAACGCAATATCCATACACACATACACAAAGATGAAAGAAATGAAAAATGAATGAAAATAAATTAAACTAGGAAGACGAGGTAAAAACGACCTCGGAGAATAACAGCACGCAAAAAGAAACGTCCAGTATACACAATACAGCAGAAAGTCACTCAGGCACGAGAGGCCCACTCTTTTTTTTTTTTTTTCCTCTTTACAATAGAGGCCTGCGCAGGGCGTGTCTGTGACATGTGGTACCACTTGTCCCCCTTTCCAAAGAGACGCAGGGCGTGAGATGTCTGAGCTGTAACCTCAAACGGACCAGTCCACCGTGGTTAAGACCACTTCCCTTGGAGCCCTTTCAAATACACGTAAATTGGAAGGGAAGGGTGACTGACGTAGACGTCTGCAACAGAGGGATCTAAAACACAAAGCGAGGACACAAGAGATGACAGTTGCTCCCAGTAGCGCTTATAGCCCTTTGGCGGTTCCATGTCCGGCTGGAGCGAAGCCGAGGCTGGACCAGGCATCAGGCGGCCGGTAAGGAGTGAACCTTGTCCTGCGGTTAATCGCTTGCCAGATGGAAAACACAACAAGGGGCAGGGCATGGAGCCAATTAAGCCCTGTGTGTGCACACGTTTTCGCCAGCCGTTGTTTGACCGTCCAGTTCATCCTTTCCACATGGGCCTCGGACTGAGGATGGTAGACTGAGCCAAATTTCTATTTGAGCCCCAGCATGGATTCGTCCGTAGCCAACGAATTAGCCGTAAAATGGGTACCATTGTCCGATCTGATTACTCGACGAAACCCATGTGTTGGGATATAATGGTTAACCAGCGCTTTGATGATGGACGGCGCGTCCTCTTTTGCACAAGGATAGGCTCCGGGCCATCCAGAAAAAGTGTCGACAATCATTAATAGGTACTTTTTTCCTTGGACTGGGGCTACCATGTCAGTGTAGTCCATTACCACCACATCATTCGGGCATCGGCCCATCTCAGTGTGTTGCATTTCCCTCTTCGTTGTAGGGCCAACACTGAAATTCTGACATATATCACAAGAAACATAAAACTCTTTTACCTTACCTTAAGATCAGGGTGCCACCAAAAGCACAGCTTGTTCAGCATCGACACATAACTCTCATGTGCCGTGATGTGCTTTTCCTCAACCACTGACCACATGAACTTTCCTGTAGGTAACACCAGTCTCCTAGGGCCTCTCACCGGGCCAAACCATAGCTTCTCCTTGTCGTCATACTCAGCACCTTTCTTTTGCCACTTACGTTTGTCTTCCTCTGGCACCGCCTCTTGGTGGTCGAGCACTACTTCAACCGTTACTGCAGGGAGTAAGTCGATCAACTGATCCTGTTTGACAACATAGTTACCTTCAGCATCCGTTTGATAGCCTGCTGCTTTCTTAGCTTTCTTTCTCATCAGCTGCACCATTCCCCTGGGTTACCAGTGTGCTCGCTTTCACATGTCCTGGACACTTGGCCACAGCCACCTCCACTGGCTTATCAACAGCCTCGCTCTGTCGTTGAATCAGCTCTGCGTGGGCCACTGGGTCGCCAGTGGACGTAACAAAACCCTGTCGTCTCCATGCAGCCAAATCAACAAACAAGCATCCTACAACATGGGCCAAATCAGAATAAAAAGTTACACTCTGACCTTCAGATAACTCCAATCCCTGCACATGGCCAGCAATTCTGCAGCTTGAGCAGAGGGTTTCACAAAGTCATTTGTGGATCAAAGCGTTTGTAAGTCAGAATTTGTGTCTCCTGGGGTCAGGGCCTCAAAGAAGGCAGCCCCCGCTTGTAGCGGTCCCGAGGTACGTCTCCAGCAGCAGCCGTTGGTGAAGAATGCCCGACCACCTGAAAGAGGAGCTGAGGACAAATCGGGGGTGGGCATGGGTACTGCGGCACGTTACCAAAAGCAGTCGGGTCTACCTAGAACGTGACCTGCGTCACGGATGCACATAGTCCCCCGTCGGCAGGCCCCTCGGACCATAGTGAGTCCGGCAGCGAGTTCAACAGCTGTTCAGCATCCTCATTGTCCGAGAGCTCTCTGCCATGGAATTGCACCAGTGTCACATGCTCCAACACCCTCTTGTCCACCGCGGCACCCTGAATACAAAAACATTTAGTACTAGGAGAGTACAACACATTGGGTATTTGACCATGTTGCCAATCATTCGCCAAATGGCATTTCCTTACCATGGTCCCAGTTCTCGGGCTTAATGACCTAGTGC
>NC_084525.1:44954635-44957135 GCF_024500275.1 Phycodurus eques | reverse complement strand
TGCAATCTTAAAACATGAGGAAAAACTTGTTGCTTGAATAATCTATTTTAAAATTGGAAAATAAAACAAAAACAGGACTTTTGTCCTTCATGCGGAAACAAAAACATGCAACACTGTGACAGGAATGATGGTGAAAGGGCAATGATAATGGGATTTCTCGCAGCTCTTCCTGACTATTTTATATTATTGACTCTTATAATTACAAAATCAATTCCAAATTATGAGAGTGTGATTGTACAGTGTTTTAACTAAAGCATTCTAATACAAATAATAATTTACGTAGTAATCAATTTATGTACCAAAGAACACAATCGCTGCCTTTTATACACTGTCCCTGAACGCACCTCGCGCAACTGCGCAGTTGCGATGTAATCATGAATGGTGGCCGCGGCCACACTAAATGGGTTGCCAAATTCAGCGTTTTTACCCCAACATAAGAGGTACTGGGTCAATGGGAAACGTTAAAAATCATCCATCCATCCATTTTCCAAACCACTTATCCTCACTAGGGTCACGGGCGTGCTGGAGCGTATCCCAGCGGACTGTGGGCGAGAGGCGGGCTACATCCTGAACTAGTCACCAGCCAATCACAGGGCAGAGTTAAATCGCTTAACCTACTCTTCCCATCCATTTTCTACCGCTTATCCGGGTCGGGTCGCGGGGGCAGTAGCTTTAGCAGGGACGCCCAGACTTCCCTCTCCCCAGCCACTTCATCCAGCTCTTCCAGGGGGATCCCGAGGCGTTCCCAGGCCAGTCTCTCCAGCGTGTCCTGGGTCGTCCCCGGGGTCTCCTCCTGGTGGGACGTGCCCGGAAGACCTAACCAGGGAGGCGTCCGGGAGGCATGGGAATCAGATGCCCCAGCCACCTCATCTGACTCCTCGATGTGAAGGAGCAGCGGCTCTACTCTGAGATCCTCCCGGATCACCGAGCTTCTCACCCTATCTCTAAGAGAGAGCCCAGACACCCTGCGGAGGAAACTCATTTTGGCCGCTTGTATCCGGGATCTCGTTCTTGCGGAACGACCCACAGCTCATGACCATAGGTGAGGGTAGGAAAGAAGATCGACCGGTAAATTGAGAGCTTTGCCTTTCGGCTTAGCTCCTGCTTTACCACAACGGACCGATACAAAGTCTGCATCACTGCAGACACTGCACCGATCTGCCTGTCGATCTCCCGTTCCATTCTTCCCTCACTCATGAACAAGACCCCAAGATACTTGAACTCCTCCATTTGGGGCAGGATCTCATCCCCGACCTGGAGAAGGCATGCCACCCTTTTCCGACTGAGGACCATGGTCTCAGATTTGGAGGTGCTGATTCTCATCCCAGCCGCTTCACACTCTGCTGCGAATTGCTCCAGTGAGAGTTGGAGGTCACGGCTTGATGAAGCCAACAGAACCACATCATCAGCAAAAAGCAGTGATGCAATACTGAGGCCACCAAACCGGACCCCCTCTACGCCTCGGCTGCGCCTAGAAATTCTGTCCATAAAAGTTATTAACAGAATCGGCGACAAAGGGCAGCCTTGGCGGAGTCCAACCCTCACCGGGAACGAGTCCGACTTACTGCCGGATATGCGGACCAAACTCTGACTCTGGTCGTACAGGGACCGAACAGCTCGTATCAGGGGGTTCGGTACCCCATACTCCCGAAGTACCCTCCACAGGACTCCCCGAGGGACACGGTCGAACGCCTTCTCCAAGTCCACAAAACACATGTAGACTGGTTGGGTGAACTCCCATGCACCCTCGGGGACCCTGCCGAGGGTGAAGAGCTGTTCCACGGCCAGGATGAAAACCGCACTGCTCCTCCTGAATCTGAGATTGGACTTCCCGACCACCACCCCAGTCTGCCAATCCAGAGGCACTGTCCCCGATGTCCATGCGATGTTGCAGAGGCGTGTCAACCAGGACAGCTCCACAACACCCAGAGCCTTTAGGAACTCCGGGCGAATCTCATCCACCCCCGGGTCACTGCCACCGAGGAGCTTTTTAACTACCTCGGTGACCTCAAACCCAGAGATAGGAAAGCCCGCCTCAGAGAACCCACACTCTGCTTCCTCATGGGAAGGCGTGTCGGTGGAATTGAGGAGGTCTTCGAAGTATTCTCCCCACCGACTCACAACGTCCCGAGTCGAGATCAGCAGCGCCCCATCCCCACTATACACAGTGTTGGTGGTGCACTGCTTTCCTCTCCTGAGACGTCTGATGGTGGACCAGAATTTCCTCGAAGCTGTCCGGAAGTCTTTCTCCATGGCCTCACCGAACTCCTCCCATACCAGAGTTTTTGCTTCAGCGACCAGCAGAGCTGCATTCCGCTTTGCCAGCCACGTTACCCTTTCCGGCTGTGCCCGCCCGGACCCCATGGGTGCAGGCCCGGCCACCAGGCGCTCGCCTTCGAGCCTCACCACCAGGCTTGGCTCCAGTGGGGGGCCTCGGTGACTCGCGTCCGGGCAAGGGAAAACGAAGTCCATTGTTTGTCGTCATCATTAGGGGTCTTTG
>NC_084525.1:44924635-44949635 GCF_024500275.1 Phycodurus eques | reverse complement strand
TGGAAATATATTTAGTGAGGAAAGATGGTGACGTGTTAAATACTTATTTCAGCTGCTGTATATCTGTGTGTGTTTGTGTGAATGTGTGTGTGTATATATAATATATATTTGGCTAATCCCTTTCAAGCTCTTCTAATGTTGGAAGACGCAAATCTGTCAACACACAATGATGAAATTGTAAACGGGATTGTTCAAACTGCACACAAAGTAGCGCCATCAACGAGAAAGACGACAACATCCAGAATATCTAAAGCTACTCAACTTAATGAAAAAACGACGAGAAATGAAGAAAAAGCGCAGTATTATCAACAAAATTTAACATGTTGAATTGTGCAAGGCGATTCGGAGAAAGATACGAAAATAATTGAAAACTTACAACGTTTGGCTTGTTCAGAATACGCTTGAAGCGGGAGATGGAATAAAAAAAGGTAAAACCTGCATTAATTCACCACAAGAAAATTATATTTGGTTTGAAAATGGAAGTGAGAACGATATGTCACAGCTGCCAAGAAATTGTACGAGTTAAAGTATTTCATACAAACCTATACAGTGACCCTCACCAATTGATGACTGGAAAGCTAGAAGCAGACCCAGTTCCATGTATCCTGAATGAAGAGGTTGAAAATGCTATTAGTTCACTTAAGGCCGGAAAAACTGGATGAAATTTCTGTTGAAATGCTTAAAGGAGGGAACGAACTTAATAAGATCCTTGTAAAACTATTTCAATGCTGCTTGGACTTGCAAAAAGTACCGGCGACATGGAAAGATGCTGAACTCTTTTGCTCAGGCGATAAAATGGACCGACGAAATTATCGCCCAATAAGTCTGCTCTCAACAATTTATAGAGTCTTTGCAAAGATATTGGACAAACAAATTAGAATCAAACTCAGTGAAGCAGAGAGCAAGTGGGTTTTCGTAGCGGTTTTAATACTATGGATCACATACAGACAGTTCAACAAATAATCGTACAACACAAGTACGAAATGCCTCTGTGTGTAGCCTTCGACTATGAAAAAGCGTTTGACTCAGTCACTACCACTTCGATAGTGCAGGTGCTAATAAATCAAGGGACAGAGCCGATCTACATCAACATTCTACAATCAATATACAACGATTCTTTAGGTTCAATACGAATTGTTGATGAAAGAGTGTGAATAAGTCTAGGAAAAGAGGTCAGGCAAGGCGACACTGTCTCCGATGCTATTTACAGCTTGCCTTGAAGATGTATAGAAAGCTCAATTGGGAAAAAGGACTAAAAATTAACAACTCTTATTTGAGCCATCTTCGTTTTGCAGACGACATTTTATTCTCCTACGATGCTGAACAACTACAGTGTCTTATTCAGGAATTAGCGTTAGAAAGACGTCGCTCGGATCTGAAAAAGAACAAAAGCAAAACAAAGGTCATGTTCTACCGTTACTGTCCACAAAAAGATATCAAAATGGAGGACTATGTCCTAGACGCCGTTGTAGCGTATATGGGTTAAATAAAAATGTAATTAATTTAGGAGAAAAGAATGAGCTGGAAGCGACTCCTGCGTCACTTCCAGTTTAGTGTAATAATAAATTACAGCGTTATAAATCAAGCTATTTTAGCTTTTAAGAGGGGCACCACGTAGCTCCGGCCTTTTTATGGCCAAAGTGAGCCAAAAGGGGGTGGTCCCCCTGCCCCCTTTCTTTCCCACCACCTTCGGAACCAAAAGGGGAGCTGGACTGCCTCTGAGTGTGAATTTTACATTTTGGAATTATTTTGTGGTTTAAAACCAGTTGCATAAAATATTAATTATTGGATTTAAGATAAAGAAACAATTTTCCCGCTTTGCATTGTCCCATGCCCATCCTCTTTAATCCCTGTAATGAATGTTTCAAATGTTATGTGATTGTTGAGAACACTACTATTTTCAATGTGGTATTTGTGTGGTTTGGAGTGAAACATTTCATCTGGTTCAGTTGACAACAGATTCGACATCAGACATTCAAGTTTGCAGCAATACAGTCACGAGTGGCGTTCATGTAAAGTTCTTAAAATATGAACTCCCAGCCAAGTCCGGTAGTGTTGCTCTGTCCAAACCCAGCCTGTGTGGGCAAATATCTTGCTGCACGCAGCATGGAGGAGCCACCTTTGTTGGTGAGGGTCTCCAGGCTGGCTGGGGGTGGAAGTTAATTAATTTAGCGTTCTAGTGCGGACTAGGTATCTTTGGTCTCCGCTTTGATACTCCAGGAGCTGGTAATTCACTTTGCGTCGGCATGCCAAAGCAAATGTCTATGTCTTGCTGCTGATGATCATGGCTGGTGATTCACTTAGCATCTGTATGTGAAGTGGGAGTGTCGCCACCCCGTGGTTGTCTGTCGGCGGGAAGAGCGAGTCTCGCCGGAGACTGGGTGCTGGGTGTCATCTTTCCATGGCGTGTCCGTTACACCGTCGACAACTACATCTATTTAGGCCAACTTGTAACAATGGATGGAAATACAAACACTAAAGTTGAACGCCGCATCAAGCTTGCCTGGCAGGCTTATGGAAGGCTTAGTGTTATATTCACGAACAATCTTCCCATTTGCTTGAAAAGAGAGGTTTTCGATTAACGTAATTTACCAGTCCTCACTTACGGTAGTGAAACTTGGACTACGAATGCCAAAGTTATACAAAGACTACGTGTAACCAAAAGGAACATGGAATGCCAAATGTTGAAAATAAGCATTCGCGACAAGATGCAGTTGGATAAGACAGCAGACGCGAGTTACCGACGTCATTCAAAAAATAAAAAGCCTTAAATGGAAATGGGATGGCCACGTTGCCCGAAGAGCTGACAAAAGTTCGACCACAGAAACTATCAATTGGATACCACTGGACAGAAAGTGACCACGGCGATGACCTAAAAGTAGATGGATCGATGAAATCATTAAACACACCGGAATACACTGGCAACAAATTGCAAAATGTCATAGTAGTTGGAAACGTGAAGAAGAGGCCTTCATCCTGCACTGGATAGATAATGGCTGAGGATGATATATATATATATATATATATAAGGATTTCAGCAGCCCTCGCAAGGAAAAATTCCTTGATGGATTTCCTTCTTCCCAGTTCTTTTGTTTGATGGTGATATACGAATCCTGATACACTAAACTTGTATTTTGAATATTTAATACAACACAATATAACAGTTTTGACATCGAGGGTTTACTCCCGCTTTGTGTTGCTGTGCGTATGGTCCATTCTTGAATTCTATCATAATAAGTTTCGAAATATTTGTGTAGCGCTACTGGACACACAGACCCGCAAGGTGGCGGTAGTGACCTTTAACCCTGCAGTGATCTCATGTCTGCTTTGTGACCCTCGACAGGGAAGCGCACAGGTACGATGGATTCTCCGAGCATGCGTCGTCGCAGCTTTGGCAATCAGTCTAATCCAATCTACTAATCTGATTGTGTGCAATTGCATAAATCACATGACCTGTCAATGCAATACACATTGCAACATGTGACTTTGAAGCTGTCAATCACGTTTGTTTTGATGCCGTTCATATGTATGACTAGACATCCCTTAAAACCAGTGGTTTTCAAATTTGGGGGCTCGCCCCCTAGGGGGGGGCCCGGCGTTATGATGGGGGGCGCGGGGCTACCATGAACACTTTTCATTATTAAGTTACACCCAGCAGATGGAGCTAACTTTACTACAGAGCATCTTAAAAACACCACCAAATTTAATGAAATCTTAGCATAAAATTTTTTTTTTTAGGTTTTTGTTTATTCTTGGTGGCTTTGTAAACTCACCAGTGTAATTTTTCAACTGTAAAAGTGACCACTGCAGTGATTATTGGCGTTATGTTTGTTGTTCATGTTTTTGTTGATTCCCGAGGTATGATGTTTGCAAGCTAAGCGTATGCGTATTGAAAAACTGTTCGGGGGGTGGGTGTGGTGGGCTGAAAGTAATGTCATCTCCAAAAGGGGGCGCTGCAAAAAAAGTTTGGGAACCACTGCCTTAAAACAATATATAATTTTTGAAATGAAGACCTTAAAGAAACTGTGTTTGTGTGTTTCTATCAATGATAGTTGGCTTCATTTAACCCTGCCCTCGATTTACAAGCTCACTAATAGCAGCCATGCAGATTCTGCTTAGTGATTGGTTTGTGAAAATGCTTAACCTGTAACTGGTGGATGCAGCGCTTGCCTGTCTGATAGAATGTTGCATCAATAATGTACTGTCAACGCATTGCAAGGGAGGAGGATGCTTATGGTGGTGCATGTTGCTTATGACAGCGAATCATGTCAGTCTCTGTCTGTGTTTCCCTGGCAACAGGTAACAAGGGGTGGGGAAGGCGGAAGGGTTTCCTGGTGTGAGGCCTCTTAAAGGAGTGGTTTTCAAAGGACCCCTGCGGGTCTGTGAGGTGTAACTAAGGGGTTTGCAAATTAATTTTCAGTACACTATTATGTTGTCTCATTCTTTAAAAAAAAAAAAAAAAAAAAGTGCATGCCTACATGGTGATGTGGATTGGTGCACCAATAAAACAATTACTCCTCCCTATCTTACATTTGGGCCAACTAAAAGCTCTGATATGATTATGATGTATCACATAAATCTAATGTCCCTCCATGCAACATTTCTAGCTCACTTAAACTCTTTTCTCATGTAGAGTTAAACAGGTGAGGCAGGGTGACCTTGTTAAAATATTTGCGGCTTGGAAGCACATATAGCTTGTCAAAGGTTTCCAATGTGGATAAGTCACTGCTTTTGGAATGTACCTGTATAAATGGGCACCATGTCTTTGGCAGTGTTCAGTGCGATTAATGCTGTTTGCCTTCTAATAAGCACCTTTATGTCATATGGAAAATGATTCATATGATCTGTTTCTTAGCTGCATTGCAAGTCGCCAGTCAGTCTTTTGAAAAATGGTCAAAATGGTGCTAAATGTAGTGATGAAATTGCTAAGTTGGCAACACTACCTGTGCTTTTGTAAACTACAGTAGCGCCACTTTGTCTACAGCCATGTTGTTAGTGGAAGCAGTGCACGTCAGCTCACGATGATTGATAAATATTTAGTTCAATTGAATTTAAGTTCCTTTCTATTAAACAACTCATTAATATTTAGCTTGACACATTAAAAAGTATTACCGTGGTATTTAGGAGTGTACAAAATACTAATGTATGGCATTAGGATTATGAGGAGGTCATTGGAAAAATTTCTCCCCTGTAAGGGGTCCCTGGATCCAAACTGTTTAATCCCTGTCTTAAAAGAATGCTGGAAAAACAACAACAACAAAAAAACACAACAGTTCTAAAAAGCTTCAGACTCAGGATATCTAAGTGACATTTTGTAGAAGTGTTCAGACTCAACTCACACTTTTAAGTAGTATTACAGTGCCATGAAAAAGTATTGGCCCCTTCTCAAATTCTTATACTGTACCTTTGCATAGTTTCCCCACTTTAAGATCATCAAACAAATTATTAGTCCAAAATACACACTTCAGTCAAAATACATATCAAGCTAAAAGACAAATTTTAAAGTCAAAAGACACATTTACAGTAAAAGTGCAACATACACACCAGTCAAAACACATGGTAGTCTAAAAGACACAATCATTAGTACAAAAGACACATTTACTACACAGTGGCAGGAGGCTCACCTTACTTGACAACAAGCAGCACTATAGCCGATATAATTAGTAAATATTCTTCAAAAAAGATTATTCAAGCTGTACATTGCCACAAACTGTTGGAGTTTACTTGAAAACCAACTACAAAACAGAGAATGACACATTGTATCTTTGAAACAACCCTTATCACAGCTTCCATCAAGCATATGATGAAAAACGCCACAGCTAGCCACATGGGCTAAAATATAACTTAACACAAAAATAAAACACAGAGAGAGGGGAAAAAAATTGCTTTAATATGTGGAGAAAAATTGGAGAGAAATTTTAACTTTAAATTTCAACTTCAGTGGGTGAGACTTTTGGCTTTATTGCACTTCGTAAAACCAGTTAATATCTAACATATAAAATTCAAAGTTAATATAAAAAAAATTATCTTTTTATGATTTTATAAATATTTTGCAATATACTGCTACTTTTTAAAACGTTTTTGGTATTTTGAGGGTGACTGGAATGCATTGCATTTCCTGGAACGCATTGCATTTCCATTCATTTTAATGGGGAAATATGTTTTGAGACACTAGTGTTTGAGAGAAGAGCATGGTCACGTAACGAATTCAATTTGTTTCTCAAGACACCACTGTGTACACATTTTAAAAATGTATATCAGTACAAAGGACACAGTCCAAAATCATTAGTCCAAAAGACTGTGAAACGGTAAAATGATGCATCCATCTGTCCAAAAGACTGAATACATATTTAATAGTTCTAAATAAATGACAAAAAAAATTTTGTCAAAAGACTTATTTTATGTCCAAAATGCACATTTTATCTAAGGCACATTTTTTAAAAGTCAAAATAAAAGACACACTGGTTAAAAGACACATTTTTAAGTTCATGTTAATATGTACTTTTGCTAAGTACTAGTGTGTGTGTGTGTGTTTGTTTGTTTGTGTGTGTGGAGGTATGAAGGTTACCACTACGGCTCGGTGTCCAGCTCCAGTCTGGGAAAGTCTACTGATGGCCTACAAAAGTATGTCTTCACCTACAGGTAGGATACCAACATGGTTTCCCATAATACTCCTCCTCATGTTTGATGACACATGTTGACATAGTCGTAAACATATACATGACTGTGTTGAGTTTCAGACGTTTACCAAAATTTAAAGGGCTGTAATGATTCCAAATCGAAACCGAAAATTGTAGTTTTTAAATTCTTGATCCTGTGTTGTCTTTAAAATGGGAGAACCGCAACATGACCCTCCATTCCACATACAGTCAGGGTTGGCACTGGGCCATAAAACCTCTTAGCCAGTGTGGCTAAACTCTATAAAAAAATCTCTGAGCCACACTTGTGTGTAGATAGCCACAAAATCACGTTTTAATGTGGCTATAACTTTAGCCACGCTGAGCCAGTCCTCATTCACAACATTGGCTATAGCCAACAAATAAACTAATAACTCTTTTCTGTAGGTCAGGCCTAAATGTTATGATAAATTGAAATGAAGAACAAATCTTTATTTTACTATTATAAAAAGAAAAACCTTCAATCACAGTAGAATATTGACTGATTGATTTCACTTTATGCCTTGTAAAAAAAAATTATACTGTGTAATTATGCTCTTGTTAGTAGCAGTAGCACTGCTGTCAGTGTCAGCCGAGTATAGCGATAAAGTGCAGAGTGACATGAGGGATGGATTTCATTACCAAAATGTGAGTATAAAAGCGGTTCAAATAGTAAACTCCATAAAATGTTGATTAATGTTCTTATCAATTACAGTGTAAGTGTTAAATTGATTCACTTATTTGATAATCCTCATTAAGGATTGTAAGGACTTTTCCCAAATTCAAACTTTTTATTTGAAGATAAACATTGTGGTGGGGGGTGACTGTTTGCAGTGGGCCCCCAAATGACTAGCTAGCTACGTAAGGCCCTGGTCCAAGCCAGCTCGGCATGACAACCACAATGGGATTAGCGGCTCGTGTATTGATGAAGAAGGCAGCTAGCTCGCTGTGAGAACTAATGTGAATTGCAAGACACATTGACCGTCGACACTTCAAACATACGTCACAGTAATAAATATGCATGCTTAAATTCGGCACCAAGCGGCGTCGAGTCTTGTTTTCCTCGATACGCCGCACGCCGCAGCTGGGAAAGCTTGTGAGCCTGACTGCTTATAGCCAGCAGCGGCTGGACGGCGGATTGAAGCATTTTACGAAGCGGAGAAAACCTAAACCGTAAACACCGTTCCGACACAGTAGAATGAGCATGCAATTTTGATTTGCCAGTGTGCCGAACGTGGGCAATATTCGCTTCGCCACATCCTGTTTCAATTAGCCATTGGCGATGTAGCGAAAGGGCAGCGAGAACCCTGACTGCTCTATGTGCTCACAGTGCTACCAATTACCAAACATAATATAATTGATGTTATTATTTGTTTAAGTTAATTTCATAAAATGTAAGCCTAGATTGAAGAAGCATTTCTTCATCAAGCCTTCTCCAACTGCGTGTCATGGGACATATTTTTACGGTGACCGCAGGGATCAAACCTGTGGCGACTGGCTAGGCTACAAATGCTAGTTCAACTAAGCGAGGAGCGTGGAAGAAAGGAAGAAACAAAAAGTTAAAGTAAAGGAACGCTAAAGTAAAGGACAGTAAAGGCAGAATCAATGGCAATCACAGTTTTAAAAAAAAAAAAAAAAGTAATTTTCAGGGTAAGATATACAGAATTTCTTTGCTGCTGCTTACAGAACACTCGGGGACACACACTAGCTTTTGTTTGTAAAACTGACCACAAACTGTTATGAATGCACACACACACACACACAAACACACACCTGCATCACAGACATACTGATAACATTCAGTTTGAGAACAGGCGAGAACCGGTTTGATAAGGAGCCGCTGAGGGAACGGACTGTTTTTTGTAAAAAGGGGAGCCACTCGGCTTCCGGATCCCACGAGAGAAGGAAGAGAGTCCAGCGGTGAATGCTTCCACCCAATCAAAGCCTTGTAAACGTTTATTCTTGATTTTGTTGTATTAAATACTCAAAAGGGCGGCACGGTGGACGACTGGTTCGCACATCTGCCTCACAGTTCTGAGGACCGGGGTTCAAATTCCATCCTTGCCTGTGTGGAGTTTGCATGTTCTCCCCGTGCCTGCATGGGTTTTCTCTGGGTACTCCGGTTTCATCCCACATCCCAAAAACATGCGTGGTAGGTTGATTGAAGACTTTAAATTGCCCGTAGGTATCAATGTGAGTGTGAATGGTTGTTTTTTTGTATGTGCCCTGCGATTGGCTGGCAACCAGTTCATGGTGTACCCCGCCTCTCGCTCAAAGACAGCTGCGATAGGCTCAAGCACGCCCGTGACCCTAGTGAGGATAAGCAGTACAGAAAATGGATTGATGCATAAATGCTTAAAAGACAAGTTTAGTGTATCAGGATTCTTATTTGGAAACAAGATCACCACCAAACAAAAGAACCGGGTAGAAGGAATTCCATCAAGGACTTTTTCCTTGCCAGGCCGGCTGAGTAACGCTCGTGCCTCGCAAGGGGGGGAAATATATATATATATTTTTTGCTATATTTTTCAATGTTTATTTTTTTATATTTAGTAACTCTCCTCTACATTCCCCCGCTGGATCACTTAGTGGCACTCTAAAATGACATAGCAGAAATTATGCATTTTACCTACGAACGGGCGGGCCCATATATGGACAGCGCGCAGGTCGACTGAGGCATAGAGGAAGGAGAAAGCAATTGAAGGAACATGTCGGAGCAGAACCCCAAAAAAACGTCAGAGACATGGCGCAGAAACAAGTTTGACCGTCAAAATGTTTAGAATGCACTCTTGAAGACATGGTGGGGTTAGGTTGGAAGGAGGAGAAGGAGGCCAGGCAAGCATTTAGCCTACCTCATATCGAAGTGATGAAGGCTTCATTGTAATGCTGAATTCCAGCGTTAGGGGGCACCAGAAATCACAGATTAGATCTTTAATGAAAATGACAATGACGAAGTGGATCTGACAGTACTTTGGGATGCAATGGAGGTGGTCATTAGGGGTAAAGTAATTGCAGAAACAACACAAATAAACAAAATACCACAGAAGAGGTTGAAAAAAATCATTCCTGAAACAGAATTATTATGAAATAGGCCGAAGGGCCACTAGATTACTGGCAAGGCACATAAGAATACAGCAACCAATTAATAGCATCTATAAAGTAAGAGACCCAGATACGCAAGAACGGTTACGCTCACCAGAGAACAAAGATAAGTTATTTCAGGAACACTATATTAAAGTGTATCCCCAATTTATAAAATAAAATACCTCCCTCGTAGGATGAAGCAATAATTTATACATTGCCAAAACCAGGGAAGGATAAAGAACACTGTGGAAATTACAGACCAATTTCATGATTAAATGTAAATTATAAAATACAGTATATACTCTACATCAGTTATCTCAAATAGAATCAACAAATTTGTAACATACCTAATAGATGACGACTAGATGGGATTTATGAAAAACCGACAAGCACATGATGATAACAGGAGAAGACTGCATGTAATAAACCAAACTCAAAAGAAGAAAACTGGCTACCCTGTTAATAGGTGTGGATGCAGAGAAACCTTTGGACTCAGTAAATTGGAAAGTTCTAAAAAAAGGTTCTGGAAAAAATGGGTTTCAACACTAAATCAATGCAATGTGTAAAAACACTATATTGAAGTTAATGGCAATTAAAATTAATGGCAGCCTCACAGACAAGATAAACCTCCAAAGCTCAATTAGACAGGGTTGCTGTTTCTCTCCCATTTTGTTCACTCTCTTAATTGAGCGCTAGCCCAAGCAGTTAGGCAAAAATAGGAAACTGTCGGTATAACAATAAATGGCATAGAAAATAAGATGGGGCTCCTTGCAGATGACATCTGAGCCAACCTCAGACAACCAGAGGATTCATTACCTCCTCTGAGACTATTCAAAACATACGGCGACCTCACAGAATATAAGATAAATGTCAAAAACACAGGTACTGACATTTTACGACACTCCATCAACAACAACAAACAACAAAATGGCTTCTCACAAAGACCAGTCACGACCCTGTGCTTCACTGAGATATGGCTTTGAACCCATTCAAATAAAACTAAATGTGTTTCAACTGGCCCTTCGTGTTTTCTTTAAAGAATTGTTACCCATCTTACAAATTCTGCCCGGGTAATCAGACATATGAGCACAACTGTGTGTTTTCTCATTTACTAAATAAAAGTAGAGCTGTGAATTTCAAAATAAGAGCAAAGGAAGTGCTTAACTTCAGAACAATTATTTGAAAAAACTAACAAAATACAGATACTTATTGTATAATATTGTAAAAATGCATTATACATGGGTAGAAGGGTTTTCCAGAATTTTGAGGTCAACTTTGCGGGTGTGTATTATACAACCCCAATTCCAATGAAGTTGGGATGTTGTGTTAAACATAAATAAAAACAGAATACAATTATTGGCAAATCATTTTCAACCTATATTTAATTGAATACACTTCAAAGACAAGATATTTAATGTTCAAACTGATAAACTTTATTGTTTTTAGCAAATAATCATTAACTTAGAATTTTATGGCTGCAACACGTTCCAAAAAAGCTGGGGCAGGGTCATGTTTACCACTGTGATACATCACCTTTTCTTTTAACAACATTCAATAAACGTTTGGGAACTGAGGACACTAATTGTTGAAGCTTTGTAGGTGGAATTCTTTCCCATTCTTCCTTGAAGTACAGCTTCAGCTGTTCAACAGTCCGGGGTCTCCGTTGTCGTATTTTACGCTTCATAATGCGCCACACATTTTCAATGGGAGACAGGTTTGGACTGCAGGCAGGCCAGTCAAGTACCCGCACTCTTTTACTATGAAGTTAAGTAAAGCCGCAGCTTTTTTGGAATGTGTTGCAGCCATAAAATTCTAAGTTAATGATTATTTGCTAAAAACAATAAAGTTTATCAGTTTGAACATTAAATATCTTGTCTTTGTAGTGTATTCAATTAAATATAGGTTGAACGTGATTTGCAAATCACTGTATTCTGTTTTTATGTTTAACACAACGTCCCAACCTCATTGGAATTGTGGTTGTAAGTGATTTTCTGGTTATGCGATAAATTGACAAAGACCTCTTTGAACAAGTTAGATTGTTTTCCAAATTAGCCTCTTAATTGCTTACGTTCTATTAAATGAGAATACCCAATATAAAATGTATTAGCTTTAACCAAAAATGTAAATAAAATTATGAAATTCACCAAAACTGGAGATGTCTGCTTTTGAGTTTTAACTCTTCAGTTGCTCCTGATATTTTGTCGTCAGGACAGAGACAGTGCATGTAATGGGTCAACATCAGTACCAGAACCACAATCAGTTTGTCCGAGCACCGTTTGCAGTTTACTTCCACAGCAACACAACTGGTAAGGAAGTAACCCGTGAACCATTTTCATTATGTTTGTGTTGTTTTACAACAATGTCTTTTGCCGTCAGCTGTCAAGAATTTTATTCTGGTCGGGCTGCACGCGGACCCAAGCAACGCCGTCCAGGAGATCGATCACCTGTACGACGTCTTCAAGCAGGTGCTGAGCAAATGGAACGACAAGGTGACAGCCATGCTTATGTTTTGGCAAATCTTTGTCTGACAGGATAAGTAAGGAAGCAATCTTGTCTTTGTGGGTTTTTATTACAACAAAAAAGGAAAAGTCTTTGCAAAGAGAGGAAAAGGTACAAGTCTTACTAGATGTCACCCTTTACTGAAGCCCAGACAAAAAAAAAACCTTTGTTATATCAAAGTGAGAGAGATAGATAAAGAAAGCAAACAATTATCTATGTCCAGCTGCACTCAACTTATCTTTATCGAAAAACAACTCGTAGTCACAACATAGCAAGGAACAATTAGTATGCACAGCATGGCCGGAAAAACAGCTAGTAGTCACAATGTAACAGTAAAGCATGTGAAGATTTTATAATACAGAAGTAATATTTGATATATATTAAACATACATTTTCCAACTCAGCTTCCCCCCTTTTGATTATATCACACAATCTATTATTGATCACATACAAAAGGAAAATCATTAAACACTATTACATCCTAAGTAGCTAAAGGTTAATACTAAATAATCAAAATATTAAAAGTTAATCGAAACATAAAACATTACTACATATAGCTAAACACTAAGTAATCAAAAGCATAAAAGTTAATCAAAACATTAAAAATGACTACATTCTACGAAACACTAAGTAATGAAAAACATAAGTTTATCAAACTACTAAAAGTTACTACATATGGCTAAACACTAATAATATAACAGCATAATATGCATTCACAAAACAACCCTACAGTCATCCAGAATTTCACACCTCAGGTTTAAGAAAATCCTTCATAAGCGGGTGGTCAGTCACAATGTAACAAAGTTAGACTGAGGAATATGAATAATGGTCATCATTTGAGTTGCCAATGTCATCCTGGCAGTCTGATTGAGGGAAGAGGTCAGGATAATGTTCGTCAGAGACTGAATAGTGGAATCATGCATTGTGAACAAATGCTGTGTCAAAGGGACCAAACAACAGGACATGAAAAAGGAGAACAAGCAATGCGATACAAACCATAAGTACAAAGCGATACAGCCAAATTTGCCATCCAAGTCCAGTGAACCAATTCGAATCGAGCACCTCCTCGCGGGCAATGACAGCGAAGTGTAGTGAGATTTTTAATGCAACTCGCTATGATGCCTGTATCGCCAGCATTGTCAGGAATGTACCGCCAGACTGGGGATGGTAACTGCAATGTGTTTTGAGGTCAAATTGTAGTCTGTCCGAAAGCTGAGTCATCACTTTGTTTACAAAGTGTGTCCCGTTGGCAGAAGAAAGTTTTTAAGGAATTGCCCATCTGGGAATAATTTCAGTCAATAATGCTTTTGCTACTGTAGATGCAGATGCATGCTTTGCTGGAAATACTTCAATCAATTTTAAAAATGTCTACCATAACTAGACAGTATTTTTTGCCTTCACAGGGTGTTAATTCTATGAAGTCCATCATTACATGTTGGAATGGTCGCGTAGGTGGTGGGTGCGCTGCCTGTTGTGTGAGTGGACGTGATCTACCAGAATTGAAACGAGCACATGTGAGGCAGGTTTTCCAAAAATTGTCTGCAACAGCGGAAAACCCTTTCATAAACCATTGATTTTGCACTGCAGAAACCATCCCCCCTTTCTAAACATGGTCTAACCCAGTGGCGGGCAAACGTTTTGGCTCAGGGGCCACATTGACTTTTAAAATTTGATAGGCAGGCCAAGCCAGAACCAAATGCTTACATATAAAAAATAAACAAAAGAGAAAAGTTATGGTAGTGTTAATACTTAGATTTACCTTTAATGGGAACAGTGTTGTTTTGTTGATCACCTTTTTTTGCCAGTGCATCAAATTCTGCTGTTAGTTTTGTTGTGGCAATTCTCAGAACACATCTGAGGTGTTCATCACTCAGCTGGGATCTGTAGAATGTTTTGTTGGTGTTCATCACACTAAAGGTCTGTTCACACACGTGTAGTGCCAAACACCACCAGCATCCTCTGTGCCATCTTCCAGATTTTTGAAAATTTGTCTGCGCTTCATGAAGAATAAAACTCATCTAGTTTGAGAGTTGAACTTCTCTTTTAAGGCGTATCACATTGGAGATCAATCAGTTCCATCTGCAGCTCCCGTGGCGCTGTTGCAGGGTCTGGTGTGACTAAATCTTGGATGCCAGTTTGTCAGATAAAGGTGTTTTGCTGAGCCTGCAAGCTTGATTTTTAACCGCTGAGCCGTAGCCATCAGTTCCTGCGTTGATTGGCTGCCAGCATAATCAGCATGCTTGGTAGAAAAGTGACGGCTGATGTTATATTACTCTAAAACTGCAATGTTTTCTCAACAAATGAGAGACACAGCCTTTGACCGGACTTCAGTGAAAAAGTATTTAGTCGTCCATTCTATATTAAACACTCAGCACCACTGTTGCCACAGTTACCTTCAAAAGGTAACTTATTTACTTTACTGATTACTTGAGTTTAAAAGTAACTTAGTTACTTTACTGTAACTTTGTTGGCAAAGTTACAGTAATTTAATGATTAAAAAAGAGGTCCCTGATATTTAGCGAGTCATTCAACTCCTTATAAAAAGTCTCTTAAAATGTCGTTCTGGTCCGTCATGTACATGTGTCGTACAATGCAATTTGCGGCTGTCCAGTACATCAGAACCGGGAGAAATTAACTGAGTCACACATTTCGTCAGATAGGTGCTGATTGCACCGCTGATTCCCCAATGATGAATGTATAGCGGTTTGTGGGGACTGAATTTAACAGATGATGATTCCACATCATCTACCGGACGTGTGATCTCAATACCGTCGGGAGTGGATGTCAGTACCAATCCTAATTTTACCATGAGATCCCTTCCCAACAGATCGATTTGACATGTGAAGGACACCACAAATGGATGCTTGAACGGCATGTCTGGCCCAAAGCCACCCAATCTGCATGAAGCGGGGTGTGTAAATGTATCTTTTGTGAAACCTCTGTTTGCACACATTGAGTAACAAGATTATTTGGTTGGAGCAAGAACAGGTTCGGAGGCCATAATCACGGAATTTGAAGCCCCAGAATCAACAAGGAAAGTAGCAGGTGTAGCATTTACCAAAAATTGAACTGTGGGAAAGTTCATATAGGTGGCAGTTTTCAGAAATGTGTGAATATCTGGTGGTTGGGCTGACTTTTCTTTCTCTAACGCTTCAATCTTATTCTGAATATCAGCCAGCAGTGTATCAGTGCCAAGTGCGTCTTCATTGCACAAAGGAGCGAGTGTTGGGTGCAGGGTGTAGTGTGTCTGTGTATCACTGGTCAACTGCGCTGCTCCGTCTCTGGGGCCCGTCAGGAATCAGTCAGAGGCAACACTGCGCAAATCGGGTCCCCCACGACCTCTGCGAGTGTTTGTGGCACACTCCCGTTGCATGTCTTCCTCTTTCTTCTTTTGGTTGCATTCTTTTGTTCTGGATCGTTTGGAATCCTGAGGTGAAGGCCGATCCAGGAGGGCGGCCAGGCAGTCCGCCGTCCTAATGCTTGGGTAAGGGCAGGCAGGACTAATGTACTTGTCCCTGATGATCAGCCACTGGTCCGGAGAGCCTCTGGATCGGCGATCAATCCTGGAATCCCACTTCTGACACCAACTGTTTTGGCAAATATGTTTCTGACAGTATAAGTAAGCAAGCAGTCTTGTCTTTGTGGGTTTATATTACAGGGAAAAAATAAGTCTTTGCAAAGAGAAGAAAAGGTCTTACGAGTTCTCACCCCTTACTGAAGCTCAGACTAAAAAAAAAAAAAAAACCTTCGTTATATCAAAGTGAGAGAGACAGAGAAGGAAAGCAAACAATTATCTATGTCCAGCTGCACTCAACTTATCTTAATCGGAAAAACCGCTAGTAGTCACAACATAGCTCGGAACAATTAGTACGCACAGCATGGCCGGAAAAATAGCAAGTAGTCGCAATGTAACAATAAAGCATGTGAAGGTTGTATAAGACTAATAGAAGTTATATTTGATATATATTAAACATAACTTTTTCAACTCACTTACTTGCTGACCACCTGACTACTGCTTAATTAGCTTACACCTACTTACGACATAGGAAATATTTTTGGTCAGTTAACCATTTGTCATCATGTTGTATATGATTGACATAACAATGGTATCAAAAAGGTTATGGTTATGTTCTGTTCAGTTGGAGGAAAAAGTATGTGAATCCTTTGGAATGTCTTGAATTTCTGCATAAATTGGTCATCAAATGTAGTCTGATATTCATCTAAATCAGAGAGAATAAACAGTCTGTTAAAACTAATACCGATTAAAATTATTGTTTTCATATTGGTATTGAAAATGCAAACATTCACAGGATAGAGAGGACAAAGTAAGTGAACCCTTGGATTTAACTGCTCTACTCTTCTTTGCCACCAATAACCTCAACCAAATGTTTCCTGTAGTTGCAGATCAGATGTGCACAACGATCAGGATTCATTTTGGACCATTCCGCTTTACAAAACTGTTGCAGTTCAGCAAAATTCCTGTGATGTCTGGTAGGGTTGGGCGATATGGGCAAAATTTCGTATCTCGATATTCATGCCAGATGTCTCTGATAATACGACAATGATATTACTATGGGTTCAGTGAAAACTAAGTATTTTTTTTAGAAGGCAAATTTATTTATACAGCGCAACTCTGTATGCATTACATAATACAAAGCATTTTAAAAATAGAAAAAAATAGAAAATAGTTTTAAAACTTGAAAAAAGAAAAAATACAATTAAAAACAACGTACAGTGCAGGAAAGATCATTTTAAAGTGGAAATGTTCTAAAAAGCATGAGAAAAATATTTTTTTAACCTGGACTTAAAGACATTGACACTGTTGGCAGACTTTAATACTATTGGCAACTTATTTCATTTGCCTGCAGCACAGCAGCTAAAAGCTGCTTCACCATATTTGCTTTGGACTCTGTGCTTCATTATCTGATCTGAGTCTGCAGTTCTCAGAATCCAACTGGGATTATATTGCATTAGTTTTTAGTTTAGTTTTAGTTCCATTAATGTACTCAGGACCTAAATCATTTTTTTAATTTATAGACCAGTAGCAGAACTTTATAGTGTATTCTAAAGCTGACTGAGAGCCATTGTAGAGGCTTTAGAATTGGAGTAATATTTTCCTATCTTTTTATTCTGGTCAGAATTGCAGAGTTGCAGCATTCTAAATGAGCTGCAGCTGTTTAATGTTCTTTTGGGGGAGTCCAGTCAGAAGACCATCAATGCAAACTAGAACTAGTAGACATTCCAACAGCTTCTTCCCTCTTGCGATCAACTTCTTAAACACCTAACCTATAATTCCATTACAACAAGCTGGCAATTTTTTTTTTTTTTTGACTGAGTTCGTTGTCACATTTCTGTGGGGCCAATTATGTATTACTCGTGCACTCACTGTAGTTGTCTCGCCATGCTGCACTATTTGCATATACTGGCCACTCATGCCAGAGTAGCATCTGCTCCATTTGCACACTGTTTGAGGAGTATCTGTAACATTTGCACAACCAACATTGTCCCAGATTATCGCACTACTCGTCACTTTAAACCGCATACACTCCTTGAAGTCTCAGCGCCCCTTGCACAATGGTCGTTGCACCGGTCTATTGCAATATTAGTCATTCGAACTGCTCTAAGTGCTAGAAGACTCTGCATCTTTTTCCACAATTGTTTTTTGTCAATGTCTTTGTCTCCAAAGTGTTCTGTAAATTGACTGTCTGTGGTACTAGAGCGGCTCCAACTACCGGAGACAAATTCCTTGTGTGTTTTGGACATACTTGTCAAATAAAGATGATTCTGATTCTGAATAGTCAAGCCTACTTGAGATAAGCGCATGAATGAGCTTCTCTTGGTCTGCTTGGCACATGCAAACCTTCACTCTGGATATGTGTTCTTCAGCTGGTCAAAGGCTGTTTTTTAGTGATTGATTTATGACTGTTGAAGTCAGGTCGAAGTCTATCAACACACCAAGTTTGCGGACTTGGTCTGTGGTCTTCACAGAGAGTCACTCCAGGTATTTACGAACAACAATCCTCTTTACTACCAAAAACAATTATATTGGTTTTGTTGTGGTTTAATTGAAGAAAGATTTGGCTCATCCAGTTGTAGTGACTATGGCCCGGTTGTCAGAGCAATCCCCACACCAACAACAAACTGCATTCTTCCAAGCTGCCCCGCTGTGCAAGACTGCAAAAATATAAGAATTTGAGAAGAGGGCCAATTCTTTTTCACAGCACTGTAACTGTATGTCATCTGGATAGCTATGATAGTCATATGGTATATCGTCATGTGATATAAAAATGTCTACCATATGATATAACCCTCAGTGCAACCTCGATAAAACAGACCCCGATATAACGAATATCGGATAAAACAGACCGTCGGGACTGAACAATGTGTCCAAAAATAGTTTCCATTTGTCACTTAAACTGCCGTTGACAGTGTGTGAGTTCCAGAATTGGCCGCTGTTGCTTACTGATACTATGGTGGAATGCAGCCAATTCCAAAAGACTGAAATGAAGTGGGTTAGCTCTCTTGCTACACTAATGTAGCGTCTGAAACAGTCACACAAAAATGATCGCCTTTCTTTTGTCTGCCTTCTGCCTCACTCTCCAGGCATGACAAATCGATTTACGCTCAATTCAGTTGTTACACGAATGTACCAGTTGGATTAAGAGTGGGTTGATTGGTCATGCCTGGGCAGTGGGGGACAGGGATGACGTGCGAAAGAGAAGACTGTTGAGCCCAATAAATGGAGTCTATGCAGTACGTAGCGCTCAGAGAGTTTGAGTTTGTGTGTGTAGTAAATACTTTCCATTTTGTTGAGGCCAACATTTTTAACCCATAGCTCGTGACCATAGGTTGAGGGTAGGAACATAGATCGACCGGTAAATTGAGAGCTTCGCCTTCGGCTGAGCTCCTTCTTTACGGACCAATACAAAGTCCGCATCACTGCAGACGCTGCACCGATCCGCCTGTCGATCTCCCATTCCATTCTTCCCTCACTCGTGAACAAGATCCCCCAGATTCTTGAACTCCTCCACTTGAGGAAGGATCTCATCCCAAACCTGGAGAGGGCACGCCACCCTTTTCCGACTGAGGACCATGGTCTCAGATTTGGAGGTGCTGATTTTCATCCGACCCACTTCATAACAGCCCGTATCAGGGGGTTTGGGACCCCATATTCCCAAACCACCGCGCACAGAACTCCCAGAGGGACACGGTTGAACCCCTTCTCCAAGTCCACAAAACACATGTAGACTGGTTGGGCAAACTCCCATGCACCTTCAAGGATCCTGCTGAGTGTGTAGAGATGGTCCACTATTCCACAGCCAGGACGAAAACCTCACTGCTCCTCCTGATTCTGAGATTTGACTTCCTGACGGATCCTCCTCTCCAGCACCCCTGAATAGACCTTACCAGGGAGGCTGAGGACTGTGATCCCCCTGTATTTGAAAACATACCATCCAGTCCCCTTTCTTAAAAAGGGGGACCACCACCCCAGTTTCCCCGATGTCCACACAATGTTGAAGAGGCTTGTCAACCAGGACAGCCCCACAACGTCCAGAGCCTTTAGGAACTTCAGGCGAATCTCATCCACCCCCGGGCCCTTGCCACCGAGGAGCTTTTTAACCACCTCGGTGAGCTCAGCCCCAGAGATAGGAGACCCCGCCTCAGAAACCCCAGAGTCTGGTTCCTCATGGGAAGACATTTCGGTGGAATTGAGGAGGTCTTCGAAATATTCAACGTCCTGAGTCGAGGTCAGCAGCACCCCATCCCCACGATACAAAGTGTTGATGGTGCACTGCTTCCCCCTCCCGAGACACAGGATATGGACCAGAATTTCCTCGGAGCCGTCCGAAAGTCTTTCTCCGTGGCCTCACCGAACTCCTCCCATGCCCGAGTTTTTGCTTCAGCGACCACCAAAGCTGCATTCCGCTTGGGCAGCCGGTACCCATCAGCTGCCTCAGGAGTCCCGTAGGCCAAAAAGCCCGATAGGACTCCTTCTTCAGCTTGACGGCATCCCTCACCGTTGGTGTCCACCAACGGGTTCGGGGATTGCCGCCACGATAGGCCACCTTATGACCACAGCTCCGGTCGGCTGCCTCAGCAATGGAGGCGCGGAACACGGTCCACTTGGACTCAATGTCCCCTGCCTACTCTGGAACATGAGCAAAGGTCTGTTGGAGGTGGGAGTTGAAACTCCTTCTGACAGGGGATTCTGCCAGACGTTTGCTAAATTCATTTAAGTAAATTTATTTTCCTCGTTAATGTACACACAGCACCACGTATTGAAAGAAAAGAAAATGGAACGGTTTAAATTTATTAAAAAAGAAAAACTGAAATATCGCACAGCCATAACTATTCAGACCCTTTGCTCAGTATTTAGTAGAAGCACCCTTTTGAGCTAATAGTGTCTTTTTGGGAATGATGCAACACATTTTTCACACCTGGATTTGGGGATCCTCTGCCATTCCTCCTTGCAGATCCTCTCCAGTTTTGTCAGGTTGGATGGTGAACGTTGGTGGACAGCCATTTTCAGGCCTCGCCAGATATGCTCAATTGGGTTTAAGTCAGGGCTCTGGCTGGGCCATTCAAGAACAGTCACAAAATTGTTTTGAAGTCACTCCTTCGTTATTGTAGCTGTGTGTTTAGGGTCATTGTCTTGTTGGAAGGTGAACCTTCGGCCCAGTCTGAGGTCCTGAGCACTCTGGAGAAGGTTTTTGTCCAGGCTATCCCTGTACTTGGCAGCATTCGTCTTCGATTGCAACCAGTCGTCCTGTTCCTGCAGCTGAAAAACATCCCCACAGCATGATGCTGCCACCACCATGATGCTGTTGGGACTGTATTGGACAGGTGATGAGCAATACCTGGTTTTCTCCACAGATACCGCTTAGAATTAAGGCCAAAAAGTTCTATCTTGGTCTCATCAGACCAGAGAATCTTATTTCACACCATCTTGGAGTACTTCAAGGTTTGTTTTTTTTTTAGCAAACTCCATGCTTGCTTTCATGTCTTGCACTGAGGAGAGGCTTCCGTCGGGCCACTCTGCCATAAAGCCCCGACTGGTGGAGGGCTGCAGTGATGGTTGACTTTCTAGAACTTTCTCCCATCTCCCGACTGCATCTCTGAAGCTCAGCCACAGTGATTTTTGGGTTCTTCTTTAACTCTCTCACCAAGGTTCTTCTCACCCAATTACTCAGTTTGGCCGGACGGCCAGCTCTTGGAAGGGTTCTGATCGTCCCAAACGTCTTCCGTTTCAGGATTATGGAAGCCACTGTGCTCTTAGGAACGTTAAATTCAGAATAATTTTTTTTGTAACCTTGGCCAGATCTGTGCCTTGCCACAATTCTGTCTCTGAGCTCTTCAGGCAGTTCCTTTGACCTCATGATTCTCATTTGCTCTGACTTACACTGTGAGCTGTAAGGTCCTATATAGACAGGTGTGTGGCTTTCCTAATCAAGTCCAATCAGAATAATCAAACACAGCTGGACTCCAATGAAGGTGTAGAATCATCTCAAGGATGATCAGAAGAAATGGACAGCACCCGAGTTAAATATGAGTGTCACAGCAAAGGGTCTGAATACTTATGGCTGTTGATTATTTCAGTTTTTCTTTTTTAATAAAGCTGCAAAAGTTTTAACAATTCTGTTTTTCTCTGTCAGTATGGGGTGCTCTGTATACATTAATGAGGAAAAAATTAACTTAAATGATTTTAGCAAATGGCTGCAATATAACAAAGAGTGAAAGATTTAAGGGGCTCTGAATACTTTCTGTACCCACTGTATATCCAAATTTAAAAAATAAACCTAAACCATAGTTTCAGGTGTCACTAAAAATAATTTGAATGGTTTTTGTTCAAAATTATGCATTGAAAAAAAATTAAATTAAAAAATCCCAGAGTCCCAGAGGAAGAATATTCCTGAATCGTCTAATATGACGTTGCAGCCATGACGACTCATTTTTCCTCAACTAATCTTTATAGATTAAAAAAAAAAAAAGTTCACTAAGACACAAATACCTGCTTTTTCAGATCACCACAAGCAACTGAAAATGATCAATATACAAATAGAAGACGTATCGGTCCACTGTGGTGAAGAAGGAGCTAAACTGAAAGGTGAAACTCCGATTTACCGGTCAGTCTACGTTCCTACCCGCACCTATGGTCACGAGCTGTGGGTTGTGACTGAAAGAACAAGATCCCGGATACAAGCAGCCGAAATGAGTTTCCTCCGCATGGTGTCCAGTCTCTCCCTTAGAGATAGGGTGAGAAGCTCGGCCATCCGGGATGAGCTCAGAGTAGAGCCACTGCTCCTCAGCATTGAGAGGAGTCAGATGAGTTGGCTCGAGCATCTGAATAGGATGCCTCCCCGACGCCTACCTGGTGAGGTGTTCCGGACACGTCACACTGGAGAGACTATGTCTCTCTGCTATCCTGGGAACACCTCGGGATCCCCTCAAAAGAGTTGGAGGAAGTGGCTGGGGAGAGGGAAGACAGGGCTTCCCTGCTGAGGCTGCTGCCCCCCGCGACCCGACCTCGGATAAGCGGAGGAAAATGGATGGATGGATAGTTGTAAATTAATTGTTGAGCCTCTTCTCAACAATTCATGATTCATTACAACCAAGAAAAAGGGGCCAGCTACGCTTGATATCTTGGTGAAACCATCATATGTACATCACTCATTAGTTCAGGATGAAAGTAATTACCACATGTCAAGGTCAGAGCAATAAAACTTGAGGAAAATGCAGGCTTGGCAGGTGGTTTGAGGCTACAGTGTTGTGAAAACAAATTCTCGATCTTCTCAAGTTTTTATATTTTTGTAGTTTCCCCACTGTAATGTTTAAGATCATCAAATGTAAATATCAGATATCACCCAAGTGAACTTAAAATGCTGCTTTTAAATTATTTCATTTCAGAAAAACAACAACAATTGTTACCTGGCCCTGTGTGATGACCTAATTACACTGCATGTTAAATCATTCAGTGTGGCCAATCACAATTTTTGGTTAATTTTTACTGATCACACGCAAGCCTGATTATCCCCAGACCTGTTCAATAATCACTTAAACAGAATCTATTCCGACAAAATCAAGTCAGACAAAAGATCTAAAAAAGCTGCAACAAAATGACACGATCCAAATAAATCCCAGAACAGTCGAGAAATAAAGTAATTGACATCTGTCAGTCTGAAAAGGGTTACAAAAGCTGTTTCTAAAGCTTTGGGATTCCAGCAAACCATAGGGAGAGCCATCATCATGGAGAAACGACAGAACAGTGGTGAACCTTCCCAGGAGTGGCCAGCCCACGAAGATTACCCCAAAGAACAGCAATGACTATCCAGGAGGCCACAAAGGAACTCAGGACAACTTCTAAAGAACTGCAGGCCTCCCTTGCCTCAGTTAAGGTCAGTGTTCACGACATAACAATAAGGAAGAGACTGAGCAAAAATGTCATCCATGGCAGAGTTCCAAGGTTAAAACTACTGCTGAGCAACAAGAACATAAAGGCTCGTCTTACTTTTGCAAAAAAAAAAAAAAAAAAAAATCAAGACTTTCGGGAGAATATTATGCAGACTGACGAGATGAAAGTTGAGCTTCATGGAAGGTGTGCGTCTCGTTACATCTGGCGATAATGTAGCACAGCATATCTGAAAAAGAACCTCATACCAACAGTGAAATATTGTGGTTGTACTGCGATAGTCGGGCTGCTTTTCTCCTTCAGGAACTGGACAACTTTCTGAGATTGACGCAACCATGAATTCTGCTCTTTAACAGAAAATCCTGAAGGAGAATGTTTAGCCATTAGTTTGTGACTTCAAGCTGAAGCGCACGGGTTCTGCAGCAGGATAATGATCCAAAACACAGCAGCAACGCAACTTCTGAATGGCTTAAAAAACAAAATGAAGGTTTTGCAGTGACCAAGTGACTGCACTTCATCCTAGAACACCTCGACGGTGCAGGGACCTACGCGAGGATCCTGTTCGTGGACTTCAGCTGTGCGTTCAACACCATCATCCCCAAACTCCTCTCCTCCAAGCTTCTCCAGCTCAGTGTCTTGCCTGCCATCTGCCAGTGGATCTAAAGCTTCCTGACGGGCAGGACATAGCAGGTGAGGCTGGGGGACACCACCTCATCTACACGCACCATCAGCACTGGGGCGCCCCAAGGTTGTCTTCTCTCCGCGGCTCTTCTCTCTCTACACGGACTGCACCTCAACGCACCAGACTGTCAAACTCCTGAAGTTTGCAAACGACACCACAGTCATCGGCCTCATCAAAGACTGTGACGAGTCTGCGTATTGACAGGAAGTGGAGCGGCTAGAGCTGTTGTGCGGCCGACACAACCTGGAACTGAACACGCTTAAGACTGTAGAGGTGATCGTGGATTTCAGGAGGCATTCTTCGCCACAGCTGACCCTCAAGCTGTCCAACTGCCCTGTGTCAACCGTGAAGACCTTCAACTTACTGGGAATTACAGTCTCTCAGGACCTGGAGTGGGAGATCAACATCAACTCCATTCTCAAAAAGGCCCAGCACAGGATGTACTTCCCACGGCTTCTGAGGAAGTACGGCCTGCCACAAGAGCTGTTGAGGCAGTTCTGCACACACTCATCGAATCATTCCTGTGTTTATCCATCACAGTCTGGTTTGATGCTGCTACAAAAAAGGACAAACTCCGACTGCAATGAACAATCAAAACTGCTGAAAAGATTGTGGCTACCCACCCTTGAGGTCTTACACACTGCCAGAACTAAGATGAGCATGCAAAATCCT